>NW_019392910.1:62500-65000 GCF_000648675.2 Cimex lectularius | reverse complement strand
CTCTCTCTCTCTCTCTCTCTCTCTCTCTCCCTTTCACTCTGCCTCTCTCTATTTGTTTCTTTCTTTTTTTATTTCACGACCTCTCATTCTATTTTTATCCATTTCTTTTCATTTCCTTCTTTTAAATTTTCCCTATGTGTATATAGTGTTATCTCTCGGTCACTTCCTTTATATATTTTTTCTACCTCTCTCTCTCTCTCTCTCTCTCTCTCTCTCTCTCTCTCTCTCTCGTTCTTTTTTTCTCTCTTTCTCATTTTGTTTCTTTGTTTGTCGTTTTGTCGTTTTATTATATTTCATATTTCTGAATAACTCTTTCTTTCTCTCTCCCATTCTCTACCTTACTCTCACTCTGTCTGTCTGCTTGCCCCTCTTTCTCTCTCAACCGACGACTTCGATTGTTGATTATGATTTCAACAGTTAATAAAACTGATTAATGGTATAAATCAAGTGTTTTTTTGATAGAAGATTTAAACCCATCAGTCATTAACCCACCCTGTAGATAGGGTTTAACGAAATTTAAGCTTAAAGATCATTGGAATTGAAGGTAATAAATAATTAAGAATACAATAGAAAAAGAAGAACTTTTTGAAATACTTTTTGAATAACTTTTCGATAATAAACGAAAGAATAGGATGTAAAATTTTTTTTACTTGATGTATTTTTGTTTATATTCTGATTTAACCGTTGAAAAAACTTTTTTGACAGATAAGGAAGCATAAAGGCTTTTAGTTTATTTACCTACCAAATTTGACGATTTGAAAAGTAAAAGAGACGATCGAGTTTAAGCCGTTCGCCATTTTAAGCGCTTCCTGGTTTTTTAAGTTTCTCCAAGGACTGCTCTGCGTACTTGAAATCCAAACAATGAATCTGCTGAGTTTAAATTTTCCCGGATTTTTTAACGTAGTGATAAATTTAAGCATATTTTCTAGTTGTATAGTAGTGGCCTGTTTGGAAGAGTGAAGACACTGAAAATAGGATAATGCTAGTCACCGAAACAAACCATAAAACTCATACGTTTGGGATATTACCGGCATTCATTTCACTCTGGGTGAATGACTCATCGATTGTCTCGACTTCAACTGCACCAATATTCGTAATTTTTCCGATAGCGAACTTGAATACCGTAATTTCACATTGAACTGAAATTTCTTCGGTTTAGTTTTTTCAAATCTCGAGAAGAAACGAACGGAAAATTGGCTGAGATCGTACCATCCACGTTTCAACTCGATACAGTTTATTTCCTGGAGAATAGTAAATAATTATTACAATTTAGAAAAAAAGTATATTTCAAAACACGACACATCGATTCCTTCACACTTCCTCGTACTTATTTTCGACTTTTCCAAGTCCACGTCGAGATTAAGAAAGGATGAAATGAAAATCTTCTTTAAAAAACAACTACTTTAGAAATATTTTTACTCTGACATTTGGTCAGATTGAGTTTCACATTATCATAAATTAATAAATTAAAGATTGCAAACCAAATTAGAATGTTATGTAAGATGAACTGTTGTGTTTGGCATCAAATTTAAATTTTATAAAAAACATTCCTTGTGTAACTTACATAATCCTTGCCACATGATTTTGGTCATAACGATTAAAATAAAAAAAACACCATATATTTAGTATAATAATTTTAATAAGGACATGCTTATATCAAATTTAATATTCCTGTTTCTGTTCAACTCGTATTTTTCTTATGGTATGTAGCTCACATCAACAGCTGTGATTTACCACCACCAATGAGCATTAATTTATTTTGCAAAAAATATCCAAGGGATTGTCCAGGGATTGAAACATTTGTAAAAAAAAGTTTAATTTTTATAAACTATCCTATTGGGTTGTCCGGAAAATAATGCAGGATTTTGGTATTAAACAAAAAAAAAGAAACTAGTTACTTTAAAGCAATGTTCTTTAATCAAAATAATNATACAAATGAGTAATCCTGTAAACGTAAACAGAATATTTTATATAGATTTTTTTTAATGAAAACTTAAAATCCTGCATTATTTTCCGGACAACCCGATATATTAAAGGATTGTTTTATTTTTTAAAGTGAAATTGTTCAATTTTAAAAGCCTAGAGTTTTTTAATCGATCTACCTGAAGGGAAAGATGTACAAACAATTTCGTTTTGGCTCCTTATAGAGAGTGTGTAGGTACGTCACCCAATTTATTCCAAATTCGCACGCAAGAGAATCCGAGACCAACATATTTTTTTAGGGCAAATCTTTAATAATAAATCAATCTAATATGATCGAATGGATTTTTACATACCAACTGCAATTATCAAATTTTATAAGTTTGTGCCAGGGAAACGTTTATCTAGGGGAAAGGGTAGTTGATACATTCTTTTGACTATGTAATCTAATTTGAATAAAAATGTATAATTAATGGAAAAAATCCTTTAAAAAATCATATCTTCTCGAGGAAGTGAGTTAGAAAGCCCTTTTTTTTATAACATTCTACTATATTTTTAGTTTATCATCACCAAATTATTA
>NW_019392910.1:0-57500 GCF_000648675.2 Cimex lectularius | reverse complement strand
TTATTATTGCCTAGTATTTTATAAGTTTTTTTTAATGTGTGGGGTTTGGTGACCGTTAGTCAATGATTATTCTGAGATCGTGAGATGCGGTCTGGTGTGACGTAGGTTTTAGAAAAACATTTTCTTTTTCGTGCTAACGTTTCGATCTTTATTGAGATCGTCTTCAGAGCCTGAGATTTATAAATATTGTTTAAATTTTACAAATACATGTAGAATGTAAAAAAATTAATTTATGCAACGCTAGAAATTTTAGATAAAAATAAATAAAGAAAACAAATTTATACAATGCTAGAAAATTTTTAGAGAAAAAAATTTTTATACAATGTTAGAAAATTTTAGATTAAAAAAATGAATTTATACAATGCTAGAAAATTTTAGATTAAAATAATGAATTTATATAATACTAGAAAATTTTAGATTGAATCAAAGTATTTGTACACTTTGAGTGAGTACAAATACTTTGATTGAATCTAAAAATGACTAGCATTGTATAAATTCACTTTTTTTAATCTCAAATTTTCTAGCATGGTATAAATTCATTTTTTTAATCTAAAAATTTTCTATCATTGTATAAATTCATTTTATTTATTTTTATTTTTGTAATCTAAAATTTCTAGCGTTGTATAAATTCATTTTTTTATCCCAAATTTTCTAGCATTGTATAAATTCATTTTTTTAACCTAAAAATGTTCTATCATTGTATAAATTCATTTTATTTATTTTTATGTTTTTAATCTAAAATTTCTAGCGTTGTATAAATTCATTTTTTCATCTCAAATTTGCTAGCATTGTATAAATTCATTTTTTTAACCTAAAAATTTTCTATCATTGTATAAATTCATTTTATTTATTTTTATGTTTTTAATCTAAAATTTCCAGCGTTGTATAAATTCATTTTTTCACATCCTACATGTATTTGTAAAATTTAAACAATGCTTAAAAATCCCAGGCCCTGAAGATGATCTCAATAAAGATCGAAACGTTGGCACGATAAAGAAAATGTTTTATTGAAGGATGTCAAGAAATCTGCTATTACAATTGTTATGTTTATGTTGAAGGTGTTAAGCAGACATCGATTAGTAGAAACTATCTGATCGATGTGAAAAAAAATAATTAGAGAGAAGAGAACTAATTGAACATTCATAAAACAAACATATATTTGTTCATTTGCATATAATGGAGGTTGTGAGGTCATAAAACCAGAATATTCCAAGGGCAAAATAAAGATTCGTATTTAATGTGATCCAACAAATAACGAATTGATTCAGGACAGACTTGGTTCTGGAAAAATTAGTGGGCAAGCTACAATTTAATGAATATTTGTGGCTTTCTATGGAATCGGTTAATCTGTATTTTGTCTGTATAAACTAGGAAGTGACATACGAATTTACGCATAATCCTTCATGAAAAACGAATTAGAAGCGTTAAGTCGGAATAAAAAAGCGTGGCCGTGTCAAAGCTTCGTACACCCCCTGTCGTACACGTACTTGTTTTTTAAGTCCGGGGGTGACTAGTTGTAAACAGGATCGAATAAACATCCGTGCAGCAGATGGGTTAACTGGTTCCATATGTTTTACAGATTGACGTAACTGTGCTTTCTAACACTTTTTATCTCCGGCCCGTAATCACCGGGTTTTGACTAGACAAAGAGGAAATTTTTTGAAAGATCGCCGCCAAATTAACAGTGATTTTTGACCGCCGGGACCTTGAATGCAGGTTAGCACGCGATCACTTTTGCGCCCCATTGTTTTAAACACGGTTTATTGACAGGTTTGGCAGGGAAACGACCTACTTAATTCCGAAGTTAATCTGTCTTTTCCTTATCGCCTTAAACAAGTTTGATCTCACATCAGAAACTCCGACGGGGCTATTAAGATAAAACGTTTAAAAATTACGGACACCACTCAGACAGCCAAATAAGAGAACGAAACTAATTTTACATTGAAAAAAATCCTAATTATTTTAAAATATACCTTGTCGAAAACGCAAACTGACCGCGATAAATTCTTCCATTCTCCCAAACATCTACGGTTCAATCAATTAATTTATTTGATATATTCTAACAATAACGAATTGCAATAGTACTCATATCGGATGTTAAAACTTGATTTTATGAAAAAACACGACATTTTTGTAAACAATAATTGTGGTTTGATGAGTGTTACATATTATTTATTTTTTTATTTTTTTTTGCCTTATGATCTATGCATATTAACCATGTTGACGAATTCTTGTATGTGTGTTCATATTTGGGGGGGTGGGGTTATCGTGAAAAAAGGGCCCAGAGGCGACGGTGGGAATCGAACCCACGACCGCGGCCTCTATGAGCCGAGAGTGTCTCGCGCTAACCACTCGGCTACCGCGGTCCCCCGAAGTGTTACATAGTTTTTGTAAATAATTATTTCATGTAAAACCTTTTACTGTGTTTTACGAATACAGGGACACTAAGATTCGAACCCGGGACCTTTACAGTGATGAGTGTCAACGCCGTAAGGAGCAGATTTCACGCAATGTGATTGAGTTCTCATATCGGATGGCATTCCTACGCTCTTTCTAGATGGAGCGAAGGAATACAACGAATAATTTAGTTGAAACTTCTCAGTTTGTTTTTTGCCTTTGATTGTATTTTATTTCAAATTTTATAGTTTAATTAATCTTACTAGCCTGAGATAGTTTTGCATCTGGATTCGCCCAAGTTTATTGTGTATTATAAACTGCTCAAAAATGAATAGGGATATTGCCAATTTTGTAGTATTTACTTTCCCTAGAATTTTTATTATAAATTGTATTAAAATTTGTTAGAAATTATGTTTTCTACTGAAGGAAAATTTAATTAAGTATTTTTGAAAAATAACAAAATAAAACGTTTTAATTCCATAATTTTGTTTATTGGATACAATAATTTTTTAAACAATTAATACCGTGTATAACGTCCTGTGTTAGCTAAAACCTCTTTAGGCATATAGCTAATAAGATTGTCACTATTTTCATAAGGAATTCCATTCCATACATGTTGCAACGCTGCATTCAGTTGTTGCAGGCCAACTGGCCAACAAAGCCGTCTCTGCAACGCATTTCACATGTGCTCAATGGGAATGAGGTCTGGAGACAATATGGGAAGGGACAGATGGGAAATTTCCAGGTTTTCTAAACATTGATGAACTACTCTACCTCTATCAGATCCAGATTTCTTGGACATAACGGACTGCGGTGATGTTGCCTTCAACAATATGGAGTCCATTCGTCCTCCAGTGTAAATTCCAGCCCAGGCCATTACACCGCCTCCGTCAAACTGCACTGAACGGAGCACGAACTGGGGCATTGTACGCATCCCATGTTCTCGGTAGACTAGTATCACTCTACTGACAGAAGCGCGACGCATCAGTAAACATAACAGCATTCCAATTGGTGTCAGCTCTCATCTTGAGAATCAAAACGTTCGATAAGGCCTCAAAGGCTAGGTGCGGACGTTAAAGATACTCATTGTCCTTTTACGGACGACCGAGTAGCATGCGAGAACCTAATGTCCCATATTTTCCCAGGCATACTGTAGCCTTTAATGGCCGGCAAGCATTCTAAATCGGTAGACTGGCGAACCTCTAAAAAGATCCTTGCTACACTTAACTGCCCGGTGTGAGATCAGTTACACTTCGCGGACAGCAGTATGCAAGTCCTATATGCGATAATTACTGAACTACGGGCGCAAGCACTTTCCAAGCTAACCTGCAATTGAGGTCGGACTCGTAGTGGTACGTGGTGAGACTCCTTGAGAGTAGCCCAGGGGATATACTTTACATTCTGGACGGTGATTAGTATTCCATTTAAACAAAAAAACCAGTCTGTCGGAAGTACTTTCGCTAGGGGTGCGCTACTCGGGGATTCGACAGAGCTGCCTTCTCTATCGATCGGGATTAGCTTCGACTGCGCCGCTGGTCGGGCGGTCTGCCGACTCAGCTCTGCAGAAAGGCCAAGCGGCGAAGAGCCTTTTTAAAAGTTCTACGTGAAAGGCTAGGCGCGGTCTTAAGATCCTAACGTCCTTTTCAGGAGTAAGATTGGGACAGAATGTACCTTATTCTCCTAACTTGCTGGTCGCGGGGTGTTGCTGGAAGTCGTGACAAAGGGGCATACGATACCAACATCCCACAAACGCTTACAAATCGTTTGTATTGATAAAAGCCTTGCCAAACCATCTTGTACTTCATTTAAGTTCGGGCGGGCACTATGGAAAGGGTTCCGTCTTGCAACAATGACAATATTCCTCTCCTCCCTTAGCGTTGTAACGCGCTGAGATCCACTACCAGGCCTCCTATTGGCATTTGCAGTCTCTCGGAATCAGGCTAAAGGCATTCTTACAAAAATATTGCGAACTTCTGGTTCAAGATGATGTCTTTTCATGGTTAAAGAGAATACAACTGGATTAAAATGGAAAAAAGGTGTTTATTTACAAAATGAGTAATCTTCATCTTTACTATACTTAAGTAAATCCGTTATTAAAAATGAGGATTAACATTTATCTGTTTTAGGTTTGTATTTTCTATTTTGTTTTATCAAACTAACAAGAATATATTGGCTAATTTAATTAATAGAATAAGAATAAATTAGAAATATCCATATTCATTTTTGAGCAGTTTAGTTTATCGTAGTTTTCTGTTAACGCCTCGCATTTCATAATATGTTTGTATTTTAATGTCTTTTTTTAATTTTTATTAAATGAACACAGGTAGTTAAAAACTAGGGTTTGGTCTTGTGGTGCGAACATTAGTCATGTTCATTTTCGGCTTCCGGTCCTCGCAATGCTTCTTCACATAATAATAAGGCGAACACCTAACTAAACGAGAGTTTCCTGTTTGATCAGGCGATCCGAAAGCTTCTACCTCTGACTCATTGGTAATTTCCAGCTGGAAAAAAAAAAAGATTACCAATCTATAATTTTGTTTTAATCCCTTTTCTAGAAGGTTTTAAATGAACCGACATCCGACGGCTCAGTTGTTTTACGAGAAATAATATAAATCACCCTGTTTTTCAACATCAACGACATAACTACTATTTCCGGCAAATATCCATATAAAAAGCGAAATATGCGGCGGTTTTCCGACAAACGAGCAATCCCACTGATATTGAACACATGGGAACGAAAAAAAAACCGAGGAGTGTTCAGATACCGTTAACAAACTTGCCAAGAACAGTTGGGATACCTGATTTATTTGAAGATTTCTCAAAATGGGCCAGCGAGTGGGGAAGAGTCACGCTATCGCAAATGGTAACGAGTTCATAGCACACATTACACATATTTACCTTATCAAATCAAAAAACGGTCCGATATACTTTCTCCCATTCGCCCTTGAACGTCCACTTTTGAAATGTCCCATCATCACAGAAAATCACAAAGAATTATTTTAAACTGGATCTTAATTGCCCATTAATATAACTAGAATCTTCTACGTTCGCCCTATAATAGTCATTGTCATAAATCATTTATTTCATCATTTGAGTACCGTTTATACCTAATTTACGTAAGACTCACTTTGAAGGTGATGACATATTCGATACGCAATGGAAATTAAAAAATGATTCTCGAGAAAAAAAAATTAATAAAATAACATTTTCGCCAATTTTGAAGTGGATGCCTTATTGTCATACCAGTATCTTTATAATGTTACAGTAAACATTGAATTGAAATTGGTTTCACTTGGAAGTATTTAAATAAAGAATTTGTTTGAAGTTTACTGTATTCTTCTTAAGTTAAGTTATTATGTTAAGTTGTTGTTGTTATTATGTTAAGTTATTCTTCTTAAGTTCTTAGTTCCTCATTAAACAAATTGGATCTCTCTCTCTCTCTCTCTATCTCTATCTCTATCTCTATCTATCTATCTATCTATCTATCTATCTATCTATTTCTCTTACACACATGAACGCGCACTTACGCACACACACTTTCTATGGCCCAATCATTCTTTATGATTGTTTCTTTATTTGCCAATATCTTTATCTCTCCCTCTCACCCCTCTCTCTTTTTTCTCACTTTCGGTTCTTTTTTCTTTCTCTCTCCGTTCCTTCTCTCTTTCTCTCTCTCTCTCTCCCCCTCTCTCTATTAATTCAACTTAAGTTTTCTAATTTTTAACCAAACTTGGAGTTAGATTGTGCACGAGCAATACATTGATTGTGCCATATACATAGTAATTTTTTTTCCACTTGGGAGAATGTTTTTTAATTGGTTCTCAAAAATATTTTATGAATTTTTGACTTTTTTTTCTAAATAAGAACAATCAAAATTTAGAATGGGCCTTCTCAACAACTAAATAAGGATTTGCCTGTGTTAAAATATAAAAAAGACCTAGAATATAACAGAAATCACTTGTGTTGAAACGTCATTTTAACTGGGGGTAAAAGGTTACGAACCATTAGACGGTTTTAAAATTTAAACCTCGGGATACCAGCTTACTGGATAAAGAAGGTGCAGGTCGCCCTTCAACACTGATAACGACAAATGGAAGGATTTTGTGGAGTCCAATCTAAGGTTACGGGGTTTTCAGCTGAAGCGGTGTTCGAACCTCAACCATTTCCAGGTATTTGTCATCAATAGGAAAATTAACGATGTCTGATCAATGTGTTCGTGTAATATTGGTGACAAGTGTCAAAAGCAAATGTTAACCCAAAATCAGGTGATGGTGTCCTTTTGGTGGACAATGAAGGGGGCCAGTCAGGAAACTGGCGAAATCGTTCATTCTGAATCCTAATGTCAATTAGATATTTTTGTGCCAAAATGCCATGAAGATCCAGCATTGAATCGAAATGGCCTCATACACTTTCATGACAATTCAAGACCTCATGTCTCAAAAAATGACGTTAGAGAAACTTAGGGATGGATTTGAAGTCTAATCTTATCCACCTTTTGACTAATATCAAAAATTACTATATTTAAAAACATTTTTGCTAGTGCATTACCATCTTAAAATTATTTCAAAAGATTTACAATGCAATTTTTCCGCTGAAAGGTAGCAAACTTATAACATCAAATTGAACGTTGTACCATTGGCACTGGAAAATTCCAACAAATCCTCACGTCAAGCAAGCCGGTTTTTCCACCCTAAACGGCAGGATGAAAACAGCATGGTAATACGAGCCACTTTGCGAAATTGCGCTTGAATAAACACAAAACTTTTTGAATCATTCAGTGATTTGTTTTTGCACCTACAACCTCCTTCCTTGCTCGGTATAAAAATCCAATTTCAGGCAATGTATTCAAAAAAGACGTAAACAAAAAATTAGGTTACAATTAACATTTTTTTATACTGGAAAATAAATGGTGTGAATTAATTGACTCTGTGTGATAATGCAAATTTGGAACTTTTCATTAAGTTTCTTTCGTTTATCTAGTTCTACTTCATAATAATTCAGCCTATTTCGCAAAACTCGTTTATTGCGATATCAATCCATTCTTAATCTATGTAAGTGGACTGTAGTGTTACTATTTAGATAACAACATTTTGTAAAGATGCTGATAGAATTGAATTGCTCAAAGATTAACACTGTTCCCTGGACAAGGTCAGCATGACCGAAGACGTCTGTAGTGAACCTTTAATTAAAATTTATTCACGGTATAATTCTACAGAGCGGGATGATCTCTTACCTGGGTCATTTTATTCCATAGAAATTTAAAATATACGGCTATATGAGCTATAGCTGTGATATTTTTCGAGGATTAGCTCTTTGTTCATGGGCGGTTCTTTTGACTTAATACGGGGTTTTTGTGTCCCGGCAATCTTTATGCTCATACCGTCTTTCCTCGTGTGGTTTTGTATTAAAGTGCACTTAAATTATAATGTAGGTAGTGTCACTAAGTAAAAAGTAAAGTGATTACTGTTCCACAGGAGGGCGGGTTAAACCACTTTATATCGTTCAAACAATTTTCAATGAAATAGCCATGATCTGTGTCAGGATTCGAACACAAGACTGCTAGCATGGCAATTACGAGTCGGACAACCTAACCACTCGGCCACCGCGTTCCCTGGTAGTGAGACGGTTCAATATTGAATATTCTAAAAAAAGCTGAAGTTTCATATAAATAAAAACACTCACAAATCTACAAAAATAGTTATAAGTATTCATTTTTCAAATTATTATTTGTTTTAAAATAATTAAACTTAATTACAGGTAATTGACTTTTACCTCAACTAAACTCCACATTACATTGAAAAGAATCAAACATAAAACAGGACCAAGAATTTTACACAGACCACTATGAAAAAGTAAATTGATGTTGGAAAATAAACCCTTTATTTACAAAACCTACCGGATTTAAGGACTTGAATTTTGTGCTACTACAAAGCAATCCAATTCCAAAGTTCTTCACATTATGCTCTTTTCTACGCCTCTAATCAAACACTACATAAAGAACTTTACAGCCCTTTTAGAAAAGAACTCGTCCGATTGCAAAAGTTCCACCGAAAGCTTACTGTTTAATCCTTTTCTCAAGCAAAACTTGACTGAACCTTCTATGCAAACTTAAACGTTAAACAGCTCGAGTAAATAATATAAAAGTATAGAAAACTATGGACGTAGAGAGAAAAAAAACGAAAAATTGAACTAGTGTGTATAACATGCGAATGCTAAAACTGTTTAGCAACTCTTTTCAAGACTAAAGAAATTAACAGAGAAATTACTAGATGCAATGTAATATGTTTAAACTCGGCAAGTTGCAAGATTGAGTGTCCAATCTTGATAAAATGACATAAATTTATCAAAAGTATCATTTGGCAAAAGAGAGCGGTTAATAGCCTCAAGAAATTGAATGGAAATAGACTAAAATATACTAAGCTCTCATCTCTCTTGGCAAATTGACGTTAGAGCCAACAGATTGCCTATTCCTTTGAATATACACGGCGGAAGTAAGCTTGTGGCATTACGTAATGGTAATGATGATGATAAAAGAACACTAGGAAGCGGGCTTTTGTATTTCCAAAGCACTACAGCCTTTNGGGAGTGCGCGGGAGACCAGGATGATGTATTTGGGCCTAGGTAGCCCTTTGCGCGCGGCATACGGTTCGATGCTTAATGCGGACCCGACCACTCGGAATTGGCAAGCGGGGAGCGAGGTTGTCTTGGCCCCTCGTGGCTGGGCTGCCTCTACACCAATGCTGCGGCAGTAACACACTTCTGTCGTATACGGAGGCGGGAAGGCTAGGTGGGGAAGTTAAAGATCCTCATTGTCCTTTTTAGGATGGCCGAGTATACGGGACTCTACTTTTTCTAATTGATTTGTTCCTTGTCTTAAGAAGTAGTAGGTCTTTGCAGCAATTATTTTTCCCGTGGGTTCTTGGTGGCCTAGACTGTCTCGATTGAGCGTTGCTTCTTCAGTGAGAGTTTATTCCTCCTCACTGTGTAATCTACAAATGGGGTCATCATTGTTTATAGCCAAGTTGTGTAGGTGTTTTTTCAGAAGCCAGTGAACGGTATATAGCCATATCATTACCTGAGTTTTACCCTGTTTAACTGTATTATCATGAGTTTACTATGTCTGGCACCTAGATATGCCCATTTCTCTCTCCTTTTGTTTGCTGGGGACCCATTTTGAAATGGATGAGTTTATGTTTGATCTTGTTAAACTAAATGTAGATTTTAGGCCTGCTCTGGATTGTTTAATTGCACGTTATTTACTCAAAACTCTTTTGTGACCCATTACCCAAGACATTATGAGGCTAAATCGCTGGAAAAAGCATACAACGTCTACTCATCAACGGAACATGGGCGACAACTGCAAAAAGTAGGAATTTGCGAAAAATCTGAACCAGTAATTCGTCAGCAACTCCTCATATTCTCATAATTCCATGAATCGGTTCTGGAGCCATTCCAGTGTCGTTGGCAGAAGTTAAATCGCCTGAAAAACATCTCAAGTCATTGATTTCAAGATGTAAGAAGAACATCTCCTAAAGATAAAGCTAGTATACCTCAAGAAAATCTATACACTACGCACTAAAAATATTCATCGCGATGATTCTCAAATCAGGCCTTAATCATTTGAACATTTGCTGTTCCGTTTTATATCAAGGATTGATTTCATCTCACATCCAAAGTATCAAACCAATAATATAGGCACGTATAAATAACAATCTTGAGCTTATTAATTATGACGAAAAGGCGAAAAGGTTTGGCATCCAGGACTCGTGTTCAAACTTAAACCACACTTTCCCGACACATTATCCATAATGATATAATATCGAACTTTTCGGTTAAATTCTCAGATTTATTCCTTCAGTTTAGAATCTGGTGCTGCTTAGGAAAGCGTGCTAGGACCTCTTATATATTTGCTTTGAGCGATCGACTTTTTGAAACTAATGCAGTAACAACGGCACACTGGGCAGAGACATGGCAGCGCATTCAAAGCGAAATCCTGTCTGTGATGTGTGTATCGTCTGTGACAATCATATGTGTGCATCGCCACAACAATATATCAGTCATATTTGGATGATGTCGATGTGTGGTGTAAGAAATGGATAGTACAGGAAAACCTTGCTTAATCCAATAATGTAAAGTAACTGTATCCAACCGTCATAAAGTATCTGACATGACTATAAACTTGGGTCACTTATACCAAACGTCAATGCGATTCGATACATGGGGATATGGCTGGATGAGTAATTAACCTGGAGTGAATCTTGCAAAGTTAGATGATTCAACCGAATGCGGATCTAAGAATCTTGCCCCTGGCGTCTCAGGAAGCGGGCCATTTCGTGGAGGAGATTTGTACAGGATTATACAAACGAGGCCGATATAATGAGATTGGTGGGAAATCAAAAGATCGGCCAGGGTAAATTGAATCGTTCTGTTTCATGTGTAATAACAATTATCAAACTGGTTCTTCTTTTCTTCTCCCAAATGGAAACCGATACAAGCCCATTAACGACAGACGGCCTTGCGTCATATACCACTGGATGATTCACAGCTTCTATTTCACTCAGAAGAAGCTTTCAGCTGACAATCAAGAATCGCTGAAGAAAAGTTTTCTTGTTATGTGTAAAAGCTTTCAGACGTAAAAAAAAATTTAGATAATAAAATTGTATCTTATCTTTTGTAGATTTGATGTAATTGGATAGGCCAGATGTATAAATTATCTATTCAAAAATTTAAAAAATTAACATTTAATTATTCGACTCGTTATTATAATGGTGTTATTCTTTCAAAGTAGGGGTTCAATGAAAAATCATTATTTGCAATATTTCAGTTTTTAATTTATGGCTAATTCATTTAAATTTTATAGACATATATTTATGGTTTCTGCTTAAGCAATTTTTATTTTTAACTTCATTAAAGGCCTAAACACTTCAAAGACCAACAAAAAATTATTAATATTTTAAGTGGCATAGTAGGAACTTATTTTTTGCGATGCACATATAGCTTCACTAAAAAGTGTTGCACTTTGGAATTTTGGTTTATTTTTTGTTAAACCAACTATGTTTTATATTAAGCAATTATTTTTTATAACAAACTATGAAGCCATTATGAATTAAATAAACCTTGAAAATATGAAAAAACACACATCTAAAATGTTTTCTTGCAAGTGGGGGTTAAGCGTAAGTTTCACTTAATACAAAAGTTTTATTGTGTTAAGCAAACAAATTACAAGTTTTGTCATTACCTTCGTCAAGAATAGTACAAACTAATTTATTTTTATCCCGCTATTAATACATGAAAAAACTCCTCGAAGTCATAAAAGCATTAACAGTGAGGAATTTTGTTATTTTAAGTTTAAATTTTTTTTCAGGTAACAGTTTGACATCATCTGGTAGATTGATAACAATTTTATAGCCCAATATTTACATGAGTTTTTACATCTTTTAAGGTTCAGCCGCTCGGGATAATAGAAGTGGGCCATTCCATGGCTCTATATAGAGAGCTTGTAGGAATGCCGCCTGATTTGTGTTTAAGCACGGCAGAGGCAGCGAGAATCTGGGATTCCTGTTCAGGGACACAGGGTTGTTTTACTGCAAATAATGCTTTATAGAAATCTCGTTTTATTGCACGTTGGTATCGAATGTATTTATTAGAGTAAATGTTTAGTGTTCGATGGACGATGGCGGAATATTACATTCCTTATCGACCCTCAATTATGGTCAAGTAATATATGTGGAGAATCATGGAGAATAACAAGTACTTTATCACCTTGAGTGAATAGCATGTAAATAGGAAAGAATATATTTAAGAATGAGTAGGAGGGTTGGAATTAGAGACTGACTGCGTGGGGCTGAAATTTTTATCTCTTGTTAGCCCCTGGAGCTCAACGTCGGTGGCTGGACACATAATACTGAGGTCAGACCCTGGACTCCAACAGCCGGGGTGGATTCGCGAGGTCTGCCGGAAATCTATAGTAAAGTGGATAAAAGCTGGAAGTGTATGGACAAGCAGCAGCGCTGATTTTGTGCAAATTAGTAATTTCCAAACATTAAAAATGTTAAATAGGGTGTGTTACCACCTCTTGGTTAATTTCACAGTTTAATGTTTTTTGGTATTGAATGGTACTCGAGAGTAACATGCAACAAAAACGGAATCAGTGTACTGGTTGTAAATTAATGAAATCCCATAGTTTTTAAGATATAAATATGTTTGTGTATAAGATGAAAGGTCAACCGAAATACTGGATACTATTTGGGGGACAGTACGTTGCCCTGAGGAACACCAGCATGGATTTGCTTGTACTCGGAGAAGGAATTGCTTTCCATGTCCCGGAGAAATCAATCAGTGAGGTAGCTATGAAGCCTGAGATATAAGCTCATAATTCATCAAATCCATCTTAGAAGGTAAAGAAAAGGAGAAGAGGACGACCTTCAGAGATGCCAGACACAGTAACTTTATTCAAGAATCTTCACCAAATCAACCTCTTCGCTATAATTAAACGGGTAAAACTCAGACAGTGATTGAGATATAAACCGGTGACTGACATCTGAGAAAGCACCTGCATAACACGGATATATTTAATAATGACCTAATTTGTAGATTATTAAGAGGAAGAAACTGTCACTCATCATCTTCGAATGCGAATCAACCGCACAATGAAGTCATAAACTAAGGTACGAAGAAGTCACGGGGAAAAATTAAAATCAATGTCCTACTACTTCTTAAGCGAAGAATTGAGTCAAGTAGGAGAAGTTCAATAAGCCAGAAGGTGCTTACAAAACCATCGATTCCTATTATTCCCTTATTATCATTATACCATCATGATGATATGGTCGGCGGAGGGAAGGATGTTCTTGACCATAAACAGCAAGCCCGAGAAGCTCAAGATCAAAACCTGGCTATCAAGAAATGCCCCAAAAGCGGACTGCCCCAAATCAAAGGGGAAAGAGATAATGTCTATAACGCTGTGATTTTGGATTGAAAATTGGAATGAATAGCAGAGAAAAAAATAAATCTATAGTCCGGAATCATATCGCTAAAAACGATAGTACCTTATCGGCTTAATCAGGTAGTGATTTAGGAGTGTATTCAAGCTATAGAAAATAGGTTGTACAAAGCACCTTACAAAATTTAGAAGTAGTAATGACAAAAGTATATTTTCGTTGAGTTTAGATGTTGATGGTTTATCGAACAGAAGGTAAACAAACATTAGGAGGGAGGGATAATGAGATGAAGTTACTATTTTTTAGTTGAATCAGGCATCTAATTACGGTTTCTTTGTTTTTCATTTATCTTCTATATAAGTTTAAGTAATTATTTATCTAATACGAGTAATGGAATTTAAAAAGAAAATAAAGTTAAAGAAATAACAGCTTCACAGTTTTGTATGGAAGGACATGGAAAGGAAGATAGAGAAGGCCTCTCTAGGAGTCTAGGCAATATTTAACGTATTCGGGAAATAACATTACCAAAAAATCACAATCCTTAACCCCAGTATATAAATGTCCGATGATGTCGATAGAATAGACAAATTTCGGCTTTACTAATTTAACAAGGTGGCCGTGCGAGTTGTTGTTCAGCGATTTTATCACAATTGACCATCACTGGGTCCGCCTATTCTGTGCCCTTTGCTACCCGGTCACGATTGTGGCTGGAGATAGAAATCGTTGATTAATTTAAGTTATTGTATTCATCAGATGATATTTAAAAAAAATGCGACGAGTAAAGAACCAAAAAGTAACAAAGATAATGAATGATACAAACTATGGTTGTTGAATGAATTAGTATACAAATCAATATTATTTGTACTTTGAAGTCCGACAAAACGTTCGAGTAAACAAAAACCCTAAACTTTACTGAGATACTCAGATAAATAGTTTATGCTTTGCCTACTCAACTAACATCAACATCCCTTTTGTCCAGAAACACGATGCGTTCCACACTTCCTTGAGCGTTGAAACCCAATTCTATTCACATTTCATTAAAAAAGCTTGATAAACAAGGTGATAATGATTAATTTTATAATTTTAAGAGTTAAATTTTATACATTTATATAATGTTAAGGCAAAAAAAAAGTTGGATTCTCGCCCTTGGCCAACTGACCACCCCCTCCCGCACCCTTCGTTCATAATGGACTTTCAGCTAAATTTTGAATTCAACGAATGTTTTATGACTTTGCCTCTTGAGTCACAGTTCCGTGCTCTGACTGCCGAAAGTCAAGTTGGAGGGGCCCCAAGTCTGGAAACCTTCGTCCAGGGCTATTTTGAGGCCGTTTGTCAATTTGTTTGATACTTTTGCATAAAGTACGGAATCCAGTCCAAGTCCTCTGGCCCACTTCTTTAGTCAAAATGAGTCACATAGTAGTTTGGTGAATAACAGTTTCTTGTGGAATGAATGGACAAGCCTTCCTCCTCCAATTGTTACAATAAAAAAAGGTGTTTTATTATGGTTCTAAGGATATACATTAATACATCCATATGTTTGGCTTATAGTTTTGGCATTAGTGGCATTTTTGTTTTATTTTTTACAGTTCTGCAGTTCATATATACATTGAAAAGTATTAAGATATCAAATAATTAATAGAAACAGATGTAATAGAAGTGATGTAAATATCCATTACTATATCTATCTATACATAACTCGAACTAGTACACAAAATGATATGTAGCATCCTTATTATTAATAAATTTCTAATTAATAAATGTTTAATTAAATATGAGATCCGTAAAAGAATATTCTCCATTATTTTGAACCATTAATGAAATGTAAAAAAGAAATATATAGTACAACAAAAACAACTCTTTCAGTTGTAAAAGTAAATGAATATTTGATATCTTTCCTTCACCCACTCTTTTTATGGTATTATCTCTCTTTCT
This sequence comes from Cimex lectularius, assembly GCF_000648675.2. NCBI lineage: Eukaryota > Metazoa > Arthropoda > Insecta > Hemiptera > Cimicidae > Cimex > Cimex lectularius. The sequence goes on along the minus strand of NW_019392910.1, from coordinate 42,234 downwards.
CACTGTTTCTTTATTTGCTGTTCTCTTGTCTATATATTTATCTTCTTGTCTCTTTCTGTTTTTTCACTCTCTTTTATATCTCACGTTGTTTCTTTTTCTTATTGTTCTATCATCTTTTTCACTATCTCACTGTCCTCTCTTTCTCTCTCTCTCTCTCTTTCTCTCCCTATTTATGTCACTTTCTTTCGCTTTTAAACACACTCTTCTTCTTGCTCACTCTATCTCTATGGATTTACCTTTGATTCTTTTTGTTTCTTTATCTGCCTGTATCTCCTCACTCTCTTTCTAGGGTTCTATATTGTCTCACTGTTTAAATTGCAATTCTTACTCACTTCTCTCTCTTACTCCGCTGTATCTTTCTTTTTCTTTATTTTTACATGCCTGTCTCTGCCTGTCTGTGTGTCTGTCTCTCTCCCTCACACACACACACACACACACACACACACACACACACACACACACACACACACACACACACACACACACACACACACACACACAAATATCGCTATTGTACCGACGCAGAGCTTTCGACGATATATTTCGTCTTCTCAGGGTCTACAGAGAATAATCTTAATTAATTTTATATTCATACAGAAAAATCACAAATTTTTGACAACTCACCTAAATTTTGACTATATACCTGTTAGTTGTATATCGGTATGAATGTAAAATTAATTATGATCTCTGTAGACCCTGAAGAAGACGAAATGTATCGTCGAAAGCTCGGTATTGGTACAACCCTAATCCACGAGACTATTATAATATTGGCTTTTATGGTATATTGTGCATGTGCAATATTGAGTACGCCATTTATGTAATCAAACTCACAAACGCACGCATGGGGGTACGTGGATGGTGAACCTGTATTTTTCCATCAATTTCTCAGTTTATGTAGTCATATCTCTTTCTCACTCTCTCTCTCTCTCCCTCTCCCTCTCTCTCTCCTGTGTAAGTTTCAGTGATTCGCCTAGAAAAATTTATTAAATTATGATTATTCTGAGATCGTGAGATGCGGTCTGGTGCAACGTAGGTTTTAGAAAAACATTTTCTTTATCGTGCCAACGTTTCAATATTTATTGAGATCATCTTCAGGGCCTGGGATTTATAAACATTGTTTAAATTTTACAAATACATGTAGGATGTGAAAAAATGAATTTATACAATGCTAGAAATTTTTAGATTCAACAAAACGAATTTATAAAATGCTAAAAAACTTTAGATTTAAAAAAATGAATTTATACAATGCTAGAAAATTTTAGATTAAAAAAATTTATGAATTTATTAAATTTATTTTTTTTTATCTAAATTTTTTTAGCATTGTATAAATTCATTTTTTTAAATCTAAAATTTCTTGCATTGTATAAATTCACTTTCTTCCACATCCTACTTGTATTTGTTAAATTTAAACAAAGTTTGTGAATCCCAGGCCCTGAAGATGATCTCAATAAAGATCGAAACGTTGGCACGATAAAAAAATGCTTTTCTAAAACCTATGTTACACCAGAGCGAACTCACGATCTCCGAATAATCATTGACTAACGGTCACTAAACATAACACATTATTAAATTATATTAACTAAATTTGAACAAAGTGCGAGTATAGTTTTTGCTTTTCCGGTAACAATGAACGCGAAAAAGGAATCGTAAGTGCTACATGCTGACAAAGCCCCTTTCGTTTCGATATTTGCTAAGGTCCAATGCAAATCATCGGTCATCCATTTTGTTTTTTCATTTTTAATATGATAATTTTCTATCCCATGTCAAACACGGTAGGGAGATCAATATTTGAGGAAATTCTCTTATACGTGTCGATGCATATTTTTACAGGAGACAACACCTTATGAAAGGAAAGGACCTTGGTTTTATTTGTTGACGAACGGTATTCAAATGCCAATTTGCCAAAATGAACCTCGTTTCATTTGAGCTGTTCAAGTACGTAAAAGACACGCGGAGAATTTTGATCGGACTGCTGTGTGCAAAAAATCTCGAAAAACCCTGGAAGTTTCGAATTGTCAATAATCTTACGTTGCGCGCAGCGTCGTCCTTCAAACATGAAATAATTTCAGAAATCAAATTAGTCTCTGTAACTAGAGTTTTGACAGAATTCTCCGTATAAGATACACTTTATTTTTCTGATAACAACATCAACAAACTCAAAGCACAACCTGCGTACTTTTTAATGCTGCCACAAGGTACTAAAATGGTTTTAAAGAAACGTCTAACCAGGACAATTAGTGGCGAACAAACAGTTACAGTGCTTACTTTTCAACGGAAATAATTATATATTTCCTTTTGTAACCACAACTACACTTTCGAATTAACATAAGAAAAACAGTGGTATAGTGAACGGTTCTTTCTCAATCAGCAACATAAAATCAAAGTTGATGCCTAAGAAAAACGGACGTGAGATTAATGCAAAATGAATGTCAAATGAACAATTGAAATGTTGATACTTAAAAAATTGTGTACATAAATACTATTTTATTGGAGTGGAAGAAACGCTATTTAATCTGTCTTCACTGGGTAGCTATAAAAGTCTATATATCATGTAATTTTTAGTTACAATAAAACCGATGAAATTTTACATGGAAATAATCTATGATGTTTACAGTATAGACATGAAAATTTTCAAAATAAGGATTGTAACAATCGTAACATTTCAATTTGTTTTTAACTTTTACAACGTATAGTTGACGAATCTGTAAACAATTTGAACTGTCGAAAGTTAAAACAATTTAAAAAATTATATAATTCATTGTTTTACATGTAATATTCTGTTTTCATATATTTTCAGTAGCTTGAAAACACGTGGAACTTTTTAATGAAATTGTCATAATGTTTATTGCAATCACAGACTTAGTCAACGTGCCAATAACGACACTCAAATCATACACTAAACGTAAAATTGTTCAAAATTTTATAAATATTCGTTATAAATGGCAGGAGAATTAAACTATGTTATTCTTTGATTCGTTTTGGCAAAGATAAGATCGTTTGACTATACTATAATCTTTTGACTGTAAAATCAAATATGAGCGATTCTTTCGAAAGATTTATTAAGATTGATTAAAGATGACTTGAAAAAATAGTAAAATGCGTAAGCAGTGAATAGAAGGCCAAGTGGCTCGACCGGAAGTTTGTTGAAAAGGACGTCTTTGAAGGTGATCAGCAATTAGGGATTAATAGCGAGACTATTATACAAGATGATATTCAACATCTATGAAGAGTTTCAAAATCAAATTGCCCCATTCTGGTCAAAAAGCTTAAAGTAATGGTTTTAAACTGCAAATCCCGTTTAACGCATTCAAAATTGACTGGGAGACTGTTTTGCCTCATCCAACTTATATCCAGAACGTCTGTCCCAGGCGAATACATAATTTGCAGGAATAAAAAAATATGAGGAAGATGGAACCAAAAAGTACCACCGCCACCCAAATTTAAAGTACGAGTATTTGTAAAAATGGTGGAAAACACTCTCTCTCGCTCCTTTATCTCGTATATTTATGTTTTTTCTTCGTTTCTTTATCTCTCTATTCTGTCTCGCTCTATATTTATTAAACGAAATATCATTTCTTCGAATCTTTATTTTTATTATTACACGTTATTATCATTATTTTTTTACTTTATTTATTTTCATCTCAACTGTTCAACTTGTGAGAGTGACGTTACTGGCATTGGCAGCCTCTCTGGATAAATCATTCAAGAAGTCCCTGATCCATATTCTCTTCGGTCTACTATGTGGTAATTGTGGGGAACGGACTAATTGTATTTGGGTGATAGTGTGATTTTGTAATTACTGTGAGAAGTCTGTAAGATGCTTTGACGGATGAAAAAAACAGTTGACATGTACAGATCTCTGTGAAGTGAATTATTGTTTATATAAGAACGGGCAGAAACAATCAGTCGTAAAATATTTTATTGAAAACTATGTAATCTTTGAATATCGGAATATCTGGCCGATCTATAAACTTGACACCCAGGTGCATCCATGCAGGTCACATGTCGAAAATTTTGTTTTTAATGGTAATTTTGATTGGCGATTCACTAGGTAATAAAGCATTTTCAATCGTTTGTTGTCTTTTTTCTTTGTTGTTTTTGTCCTTTTCAAAGTGCACCTGTCTCTCTGTCATTAACTCTTTGCTTCTCTGACACTCTTTTCGCCTCTCTCTGAGTTTTATTTTCTGTTCATCTTTACTCTCTCTCTCTCCCTATCTCTCTCTGTCTCTTTCTTTCTCTTTCTTCCTTCCTTTTTCTTATTCATTGTTTCTTCTTTCTCCTTTTCTCTCGGTCAGTAAACTTTTAAGTCTATGAGCCTTTTTCTGTTTTACTCTCTCTGACTCTCCACACACACTCATACTTTCTCTCTATTTATAGTTGTAGTAGAATAATATTTATTTATTAATTTATTTTCTTTAAATTTAATTCGGAGACAGGTCAATATGAACTAAATCTATGAATTTTATAAATGAAGCGTTTCAATTAAGTTCAATTCAATTTAGTTTCTTTCTCTCTTGTTCTTTTTTCTTTCGTTTTCTTACTCATTGTTTCTTCTTTTCTCTCTGTCATTACTTCTTTCCCTCACGGTTACTCTACGTACCTATCTCTATCTGTCTGTCTGTCTCTCTCTCTCTCTCTCTCACCCCCTCCCTCCCTTCCACCCTTCATCACTCCTATTATCTTTGTCTCTCCATTTTCTATCTCTCGCTTTCTCGTTTTTACTCTGTGTTGTTTCTTTTTTCTCTGTCACTATTTTTCTAGCGTTTGCTTTTTTTAGTAAACACCGAAAGAAATTGTTCAATATTAAAAAAATATAAATATATAATGTAACTTTACATCCAAAAGAATGAATTTGTTAATTTAAATTTTACAAATATATGTAGGATGTGAGAAAATGAATTTATACAATGCTAGAAATTTTAGATTCAAAAAATGAATTTCTACAATGCTAAAAAACTTTAGATTAAAAAAAATTTATTTATACAATGCTAGAAAATTTTAGATAAAAAAAAATGAATTTATACATTGCTAGAAAATTTTAAATTAAAAAATTTATGAATTTATTAAATTTTTTTTAAATCTATTTTTTCTCTCTCTACCTCCCTTCCACCCTCCTATTATCTCTGTCTCTCCATTCTCTATCTTTCCCTTTCTCGTTTTTACTCTGTGTTGTTTCATTTTTCTCTGTCACTATCTTTCTAGTGTTTTCTTTTTTTAGTAAACACCGAAAGAAAAAGTTCAATATTAAAAAAATATAAATATATAATGTAAATTTTCATCCAAAAAAATAAATTTGCTAGTTTAATTATCTCGGAGTTTAATTTTTCATTTTACCATAAGTTCCTTAAAGACCCTGCCCTATTTCAGAACAGTATCATAATAAAACTGATGTGAAAAATCTTAGAGAGAGGGTGACATTTTATGCAAAAACCTTAGGAGGCGTAATAATTTTTTAAATTTGTTCTATGCGGGCATAGTTTAGCCATTTAATGTTCAATGGGTCAAATTATGTGCACGAAAGTTCTCCCTTAAGCTCACTTCCGATTAAAGGCTTTCACAATTTTCTAAAAAATAATACTTCTTAGAAAAGTACAAAAGTAGAGAGAAAGTTTGACTCTATGAATCATTCAATTATAATATTGATTGCCAGCCAAGAACTGATTTTTCGAAACAAAATTCGAATATTTATTGTACCCAATGAAGACTCGTGTGGAAATATATCTAATTTATTGATGAGAGAGTTTTCCCCCAATTTTTGAGCCAGTGTGTTGGCGCCAAGTCCCTACTTTTGGGGAAAGGTTTGTCGAAATTATGCCGTGATAATATATGCAATAAGAATTCTTCGGGCGTTTCGACATCTGGGAAGCCGGTTTTTCTAGGGCCGATAAGGATCCAGCAGTCGCCGCCTGTTATTGCTCTAGATCAAACTAAAAACCGCCTTTTTTGCCTTGGGATTGCATCCGAATTTGAACACAAATCGATATTTCAGATTTAGACTGGTGATTTATACTAAACGGTCCAACGGTTAGGATGTTTAGCAAACGATTTCCATTTTTTACCAATTAAAAACAAAAAACAAGAAGTGCTATTTGTATAAGCAGTATGGAGGATAAAGGACTTTGCCTAGAGGGATCGCTTTAATAAGTTTTTATAAAATGCTAACCATGAACTTTTCAGGTAGCATTGTTGTACTATGATTCATAATGGACCAACTATTGTTCTGTTTTCATAAAATCATACACTATAGCTGGTAACACTTGCTAAAAATATATACGCAGGTTTTTATGTAATATAAAAAAGCCTATAATGACGGTTACAATCATCTGAGAATAAATGTTTGCATAAAGAATTAATTATCTTCAATTTACGTATTTATTTTTCAGTAAGTGGTCCGTTATCAGAGGTCATGGAACAATTATCTTTCTCAGATCGCGTTTTTACGAAGGTTTTGTATTTGTACTCATCGATAACTTCGTGGTTCGTGGAGTTTTCTTGCCGTAAAATCAGCAGACGCCCTACTTTGCTTGGTTGTTAAACCAAATCCCATTAAAGATTTTTCGTGTGGATTGAACTTTTTATAGAGTTATAATGACAGACGTTCAACCACCACTACATCACTATGGATCTTATTTGATACTTAGACTTGAGTATGCGCGTTTTTGTTTGTGCACGTCGCAGCTTTTTCTGTTATGTATATATTATTTTTTAATGATATACATATAGATTCTGATCTGAGAGTTGGTGCATGCTGAACCGGTACTGTGGTTCACTTATTGGGCCTATCTTTGTTGTGTTTGTTGAACTGATCAACGCGTTACGACAGTGCGCCATCTTCAGTGATGAACTCTCGGTAAACTACACCCGCGAGTGAAGACTGACCCAATAAGTGATCCAGTGCCGGTTTAACATATTTTTAACTGTTTGTTTTATGTGTTTGTAGGTGTTCTTGAAAACAAAAACATGAAAATTAAGCTTGGAAGTCAATTTATTTTATTTTTAGAAAGAAAATTGTGTGTTTGCTCGAGCTGTTAGTTACTTTTCATGACCAATGGCGTACAGTTTGCATAGATGAAGATATTCTTTTAATCCCGATTCGGTGCACAAATCAAAAGTTATTAAATTCGTAATTTGATCTTGCCTCTTTCAATAACACGTTGGCCTCGACGAGAGACGTTATTTTCTCCCTGCCCTGCTTGTTTCTATCTTTCTTTTTTATTTATTAAGAGGCTGACAGACGGTGGATCAAATTTCAAAAATTACAAGTCCTTCTTCCCGTGTCAATTTTGAAAGAAGTAATCATTCGTTGGAAAAAGGAGTCAGGAAATCGAACGAGGAGACCGACCGTGGATATCCTTGTGATCGTGATCACCTGCCGGTAGATTCCAAGACGAATCGTATAATTACAGAGCACATAGACTTTGAACATCACGACCATCAAAGCCGACTTTCAACGTTTGATTTTCAAAGGATTCAAATAAATGGCACATGGTGAGAAATACGACAGACAGAAACTGGAAGGGAAATTAATTATATATTTTTTTAGAATTTCATGATTTTTTATGCGATTCTGTGGCCAATCAAACATCTTTCAGCCATGTTGTTAATCCTAAAGCTAACAACAATGAGAAATTTTGATTTCACTGTAGTTTATTTTGACAGCTTCATTATCATTCTAAACAACCTTGTCCCACATTTTATCCTCCTCTTCTAATCTTAAAAACAAACAAATCTCTATCTTTCGAGTGTTTAGCGTGGAATATTTTTCTATATGTGTGTTTCAAAAACTTTGTTACAAACCATAATTTATTAATTAGAAAACTCTTTCAAACATCCGGATGAAAGATGTTTTTCTTGTATTTGCAACTGTATTTTAAAAAATATTACCAGCTTGGGAAACGTTTCAAAATCGTCGGCCATAAATCGCTTAAAAGTGTACGAATAACTTCAAAAGGACATGTCTTCTGTTGAATGCAGCTTTCCGTGACCGTCTCGAAAGAGTCGAATACTTCGTTTTTAAATGAGACCATCTAGTCCAGAGCAACGGGTCAAGTTCGACCTTTGTCGTAATCTTTTTTTTTTTATTTTTATTTAAATTACTTTCGAGCCTATCAGCTATTTGAATTTATGGCATCGTTAAGCTGTTCCTGGCAAGGACGCTTCAAGGATATCGTCCCGGCCGAAGCAAAGGTTCCATTTTAATTTTACCTGAAACACAGACTTCCCCTTTGCATAAAGACTTAACAACTCAAGAAATATCTTACGATCTACCTCTTTGCATAAAGACTTAAGAAGAAAAGAATTATCTTACGAATGAGAGATTTATATTCCACAGAATACAGAATAATACGATTTTACAGGCATATGTAAACAGATAAGTGCTAATGCCGAGAGGAAACGTTGGTAAAAACATAAAAGCGGAAAACATAACATATCATCAATTAAACAAATCCTTGCAGGTCATAATTTCAAAATTTAGCCAAAAGATCTTAAACATAGGAAATTAATTCAGAAAAGTTATCGATATTAACAACCTATAGTGCACATCGACTACGACGTTTTATACACTTCAAAATTTTAAAATTTTCTACTCAAGAATGTGTGGAAGAGTGTTGCGACTGGACAACTTCTACTAGCTAATAGCTATAAATTTTATCTATTAATTAATGTTAAATTTGTTCTAATAGCTATAAATCTTTATTGTCTGTTGTGAAATCATGGGCAATAATAAATGTTTTGGGATTTAAATTATTTGGCATGGGAGGGAGAGCATGAATGAATCTAATCTATTTTTACATCCAATTCCTCAATGAATTGGATGAGAGAGAGAGAGAAAGAGAGAGAGAGAAAGAGAGAGAGAGAGAGTGAGAGGGAGGGAGAGAGAGAGAGGGAGGGAGGGAGAGAGAGAGAGAAGCAAAGAAAGAAAGATAAGGAGGGATAGAGATAAGAAAATTAGAAAGAGGGAAAAGAAAGAAAGAGAAAGAGTGGAAGCGATAGGATACAATAAGAAAAAGAGAGAAATGGCAATAAGGGCAAGAGAGCAAAAAAGAGAGAGAAAAAAGAAAGAAAAAAGAAAGAGAGAGAGAGAGCTGGGATAAAATAAAGAAAATAAGAGAGAGAGTGAGAGAGTAACAAAAGATGGTATAAACCTAGGGATAGAGCTAAACAGAAAAAGATAAAAAGGGAGAGATAGATAGATAGAGATAGAGATAGAGAGAGAGAGAGAGAGAGAGAGAAAGAGAAAAAGGGAAAGAAGCAAAAAAAGATAAGGAGGGATAGAGATAAGAAAACTAGAAAGAGGAAAAAGAAAGAGAAAGNTAGAAAGAAAGTTGAACCATAGAAAGTGAGGTTTTTTTATGTTTTAAACTTTTCTGTTCTTTTTCCATCCAGCTTTGGATTTGCCTCATACATTTTTTATTCATAAGTAAATTAGCATCGCCAGAGCACTACTTTTGTCAGCATGAGACAGTCGGCTGGTCGACTTTAACGTCTGACCGACAGTTTACGGTTATGGGCTTTCGTGCAATTTCAAATTGTTCAGCCTCCAATCCTTATGATTTAGCCAGCAACAGAGTAAAACACAATTTAACTTTAATTTACTAGAAAAAAAAAAATTTTTGCTACTAAAAATAAACACCAAGATTTGTTGACTAATATGTTTTTAAATAATTGCTTGACTCCTTTATTTTAATGACTCTACAAATCAGTGTCAATATTATATATGTATATATTTGTTTAATATGCTATATACAACTCCATTCTTATAGTTTTACTGTATCTGTTTTCCAACTTTAATTTTCTTTTTGTTTTTCCTTTTTCAAGACATTTCGTTTATGTTAATTGATAAAGTGATTTTCATATAAAAAGATCATAATATAATTAACCACATGATTTACAATAATTGGTGTCATCTAGATTTTGTGTCTGTACTTGGATGATTATTATTTCTGACTAGTCACATGAATTTATTTTAAATTTAAGAATCTGGGTGTGGTAGCAAGTTAGATCTAATTACGAGTGAAACAAAAATTTTGCTTCCTCACTGAATACGAAGGTCTTTAAAAGTCATGAAGTTCACGATTATTTTTCTAGTAGTGGTCGTTTTTCATTGGTATTGCTTTTAATCTGTCGAGTTGATAACAGTATTTTGTCCAATTAACAAGGAAAGTATGAAGTAAGCCCTTGAAATGCAATAATTGGGCTTGGTTCTCTTTCTATCTAACAAATCTTTCATCAAAGAAACAAGGAAATTATGACAAATTTAATGGGTAAATATATCTGTAAATCTTATATTTTCAAAAAGATTTTTAAACGGCAATAGTACTTTTATTTCCAATTTAACCTGTCCTCAATCTGACTGCATATCGCCTAGGATTTTTCACCCAGTCATCACGCTCTGACTGAAATAGCGTCAAAATGATAGTTCATCATTCAAATCAGTTTTTTTTTTGGCGAAAATTATTAGCTCTGAAACTTGTCGGCAAATACCGTGCACGAATTTACAAATTGTACATGTAGTGAAACCTGCAATTAGCCAAGTGCGATTGCACATACTGCATGCCACTCCGCCATGATGTAAAGAAATGCTAGGTTCATTTTTAATTGGCCATTTATTAAATAGCCCTTGTGTCCTGGTTTCGAAAATTTGTCAGTATTTTAAATATTAGCAATATGCATTGGAAATTGTTTTTATGATGTTCGTTTACAGACGATTTCTCTGCAATTTTTGAATTAGCACTTCAATTTGTTTTACATATTTAAGTGGACTTAATACTTAGATACTTGACACTGATTTCTTAATTATAGAAAATTGGAATAATTTTTTTTTTCACCATTTCACTCTAAATAAATAATTATACGTTAAAAACACGAAAATTTATTGTGATCCTATGTCGTAAAATATTAGACGCTAGACTGAGCGTTCTTGCCAATGGGCCCCAGGAACGATGAAATTTAAAAAAAAACTTTCTGTTTAAAAAAATGAATTTCAACGATATTATAATGTATCATTCCATTGGTACTATTAGGTAATATGTATAAGAAAGTCAAATCTAAGATTACATTAAATGGGATTAATAGTATAAGAAGTTAGAAAAACGAAAAGACCCTTTCATAATAGTAGGCTTGTTTTAAAGCACACTAATAAGTATTTTTACAGCAAACAAAAATTATAATTTTTTTGGCTAGATCAGGCTGATCAATTTTTTTCAGGAGTCTAGTTTTCCACTTAGATGATTCGTAACCCATCTGAATTTTATCCGATTTCCAACATCGTACAACCTTTGAAAACTTGGATATTTCTTCTTTAAACCTATATCAACAACCTTTTACTTTTATGTAACTTTAAGTGGAAAAAATAAGGACAAAATCTACAAAAACTCTCCAAACGTTTGATTTGATATCTCTGGTTTTGATTTATTTACGCAGACCAGATTTAGATCATTAATAGTAACTAATTAGGTCCTAAATCCCTGTAAAGTTTCACCTGGATCAGTAGAGTCTTTTCATAATTTTTGTGATTTTTAAAACAAAATCGAAGGCATTTGCAGAAAAAAAAATAATTTTCACGAGATTTCTTTATAACCCTTTATTAAATAATAATGTAATCATCAAAAACGCTTATTTTATACTTCTAATTCTTACTTATTAATGGAGTCAAATTTATGCCATTTTGTGCAGTTTTTCATAGGGTCCTAAAGCCATGTGCAGTTCCTTGTAGATCAGTAGTGCCGTTTCAAAAGAGTTACTATTTTTGTAAACAATTGACAACTTGTAGATTGCGTAAAATTTTATAAAAAATAATATTAATTGATTTACCAAAGAATTTATATAAAATGTTGTTGTTTTTGCTACAATATATGACTATCAACAGTATTTTTTGGTAAGAAAATTCTACTTACTTTGCCGCCATTGGCAAGAACTCTTGGATATCTAATATTTTCGTCCGAGTATTACCAAAAAATTTAAGTGATTCCACGTTCAGGGTGATCATCTTTTATATCATCTAGAAGTTTATGGAAATATATATTCAAAATATAATAACATTGTAAAATTTTTTCTATGAAGTCCAATTTTACGAAAGCAATTTAAAAGGAAGTGAATTTCTCCTATGGAAATAAGAAACATACATAATCATTTACAGTGCATACAAATAATATCCAGTCATATAAATAGCTCCATTTTAATTTAAATAATAATAATTCCTTTATAGGAAATAAATAACCAATCTTATAAATTAATTCTATCATTTGATCGATGAAAGCCGGGAAAAGGTGTTTTGACAAAATACCGAAGGAAAAGAATAAAAAAGCAAATTTTCAAACGACGAATAGAACCACTTTTCGACAGGAAAATTGTTGACGCAGAAGAATGAAATATAGCAATTATCAGAATAATAGAATAATCCCCCCAGAGCATGAACCGGAAACAAGGAATTGTTGCCAGATTAAGAATAGGTCATACGCGGTTAACATATGGACAGTTGCTCGTGGGCCAGGTGCAGACAAAGGTTTCTCAATGTGTCCCACATGATTGAAGCTTGTCATGCATTGGCTCCTTATAGGGTGCGAGTGGGCATGTCGCCAGATTTAAAAGGGGTTCTCGGACTCAGTAGCGAGTTTCAGGATCCCCTATTCCTCTTTTTAGGCGAATTAAGAATTTTTTATTTTATACAGCGTTAAAACAAATGTNTACCATTAGACTTTTTTATTTTTTCCCTTCTATTATAGAGAATAGTTTAATACAAATTTGTCTTATAAATAATTTTTCACGTGTATTTTAATTCGTGATAATATCGGTTTGAAACTAACATATATTTTAATTAACCTTATTTAACATTTAATTTTTTACTGACTCGAGAATGAATTTTAACTTCAACTTTATATGAGGTGGGTTGTTTTCATTAATGGCATTATAGAAAATATTCAGAAGCAAACGCATATTGAAATATATAATCTATCTCCGCCTACAACATTATTTAATATACTTAAAAAAAAGTTCCTACGGCTCTTGGAAAGAAAGCTCAGGTAAAGTTAGTAATATTTCTCTAATTTGTATCACCATAAAATATCATGCATCACACATACTCATAGCCTCATTATAATCGTAGATTTCAGATCTGTAGCCATGCTTGTAATAAAATAAAACATTATTTTTTAAATAATTTTGACAATTTTTATTTAAAATTTGATTTCAGTTGTATTTTTGATTATACAAGATAAAGAAGAAATAAGTTTGGCTGTTGAAAATATTGAACTCTTGATTCACTGAATTGTACATATTGTAAAGACACAATTAACAATTAACGAACAAAAAATTTACAAGACTCGATTATACATTGTTAATGCCGGCACAATAAAGGCTGAGGATTGATCGAGTTAAAAAGCGAGACCGACCCGCCCTTGACCCGATGAGCAGGCGGCCTATCTTCATTATGCGAAAGAAAGGACCGTGTGGTGTGTGTACAACGGGGGAATCGCAGTCGTCACAGGAATGCGTCACACCTAGGCGAAAACCGCTCCCACGTCGTTCCTTCGGCCGAACCTCCTCGACGAAATATGCGACGAATGATAAATTGGCTGGGTGAGGCTGTAAAGCCGAGAAAGGGCGAACACACGCGGATCCAAAGGTCGAGGGCCGACCTACAAGGAGTCCTATGTAAGGTGCAACCGGGCCCAAGAGCATACAACTAGTTAATATAAAAAAGATAAATTGTTAAACACCAACAACATGGAAAATGACGGCGATAAATTATTAATAAATTATAAACCCCAAGTATTAATCATTTAACTATATAAGTCCTTATGACTTGCTTAGCCATCTGGTGCCATATTCTTTTCGATTTTAACTTGAAAAAAAAATTGTGTTGACCTACAATTTATTTCGTATTATCTAGTTAGTTGTTATAAAATAATTACAAAAAGCTAAGAAATCGAACGTCTTGGCTTTGCTGTACCATCTTTTTGGATCAGGAGGCTTTAATGATGTCAAATAAATCGCAAAAACCATTCAAATTAAAACAATAAATACATCCTGAAAGTTGTATGTGGTCCAAAAATTCAAAGGACAACGCCAGGATTCGAATATAAGCCCAAATCTATGACAAATCGGGGAGCTCACATTCCCTTTAATAACACAATTTGTATTTATTTGTCTAAGCTATTACCTAAATAATAAAAGTTAACGGCTGTTTATTGTATTAATTTTTTTTAAAATATAAAATTACAATAAATACAACAGAATTCTTAGAGAAAATGGTGGTCAACTTTTACGATTCAGCAAAATATCCTTAAGAAATAAATAATGAAAAATTGCTCAAGTTGATCCAATTTCCTCTATTTGACGATTTTGATTTTATCGTGTAGTTTCCTACTATGCAGGTCAACAATGTGAATTTCTGATGATTTGTGCGATACTAAGTTTCTTTTGTTGAATGTCGGGTCTTTGCCCGTAAATGGTCATAACTATAAGTTCTTTATACGCATATTTTAACCATTCCCTCGGATAGTTTTTTGGCTGGATACACAAATGTTTTTGCGTGACCATTGTGGGTCATATGCTTGGCGTTAAACGCACATAAGTTAGGTTACCATGGTATGGTCAGGGCTGTCGGGTTAAGTTAAATATGATTAAGGACAAGTAAGTTTAGGAATGGTTAGGTTAGGCTAGGATTAGAGACGAGTAATTAGAAATTACTAGGTCTATCTAGAGGTTAGATTAGGTATTGTATATGGACAAAAAGGTTGAGATAGGTTAGGAATGATTAGGTTATGTGTCTGTAAGAGGTAATTACCGTAAAAACAGCAAAAAATAGAAATAAAGAAAAAATCTCCTCATGTTAGGTTAGGTGTATGGATGAATAGGGTTAGGAATGGTTATGTGAAGTCCGTTAAGCTTAAAGAATGGTTAGACTATGTAGTGCTACGGACGGGTTAGGTTTGGTAAGGTTATGGCTATGATTATGAAAGGGTAAGGTTAGGTAGATTTCCGGTTAGGGATGTTGATAGGCGTCACATATCCATATACAGTAATTTTTAGATAAAATGCGAGTGACTTAGACGAGAGCGTTAAGAAAGAGTGTTTATGGAAGTTTGTCCGATCTAATTTTTTATTTTTAAGAAATTTTACGTATCCTGTTGTCTTACAGTTGTGTTTAATGTACAATATAAATCTTAATTTGTATGTTTTTTATATCTTATGATTCTTCCTTCTTGAAGGTGGGATAATAGGTCATCTCAAAAAACCACAACCAGTTTTTATGCACAACGTTTCGGATTTATTTGAATCCTTCCTCAGGTGAGTTAACGCAATGGTTAAAAAAGTGGTCGTCAGTCATTAATATTTTATAACAATTTATTTAAAAAAAAAAAGAGCCAGTGTGGTACTTATTCAGACTAGAAACAAACGTTTTAATATTTTGAAAAATATTTTGTTTTAATAATGTTTGCCTGTTCTTTAGTGATACTGTTACATTCTTATTGGTTTTTGTGTATAAATCAATCTGGAGTTTGCTGACGGTTTTTTAACGCTTAAGTCAAATATGTTTATGCCGTTGCTATATTAAGTTTCTGCAGTAACTGCTATGTTTTTATGTAAGAAGTTCACGTCTGTTGTCAATGTTGCGTCGGTCATAATGACGATGGGCAAACCAACTATAGAGCTTTCGCAGAGCTCACACTCAAGGAAATATTTTTTATGCTCTGTAAATTTATTTCAATGAATATGACAGAAGTGGTTTGTTTATGTTTTATAGTTTGGTTATGGATGGAAACTTATGGTTTGGATTTTGTATGCAGTTAACTTTACATGAGGAACAATATATGCTTTAAATCTGCCATTTTATTATAAAAACTGTGGCTTTTCCTAATAGTAAATCTATTTTATGTTTCCATGTGTTAATAATTCTGCTCTAATCGTTTTGCTGAATGTTTCTTTTCCACTGCAAACCAGATGTCTGAAGGTTGAAATTTATCTCCAAATTGTGCCAGGTGGAAGAATAAGCCAGTCAACTAAAATAACGTGGCACTTAGAAAATAAGTGTTTAGCCTTTTACCAGGAGGAAGTAAATCAGCCGAAGCAGAAACACATCTTGGGTCAACCACAACTTGTACAAACGCAAATAGATCCGTATCGGGGAACGGAAAGGATTGATTTATTGCCGGTTAAATCTATAACTGGTCGGAAATCCGGTTGGAATCCGAGACGAGAAGCTTGTTTCTTAATTAAAACATTAATAATTAAGGTTTACTCGGAATAGTTAATTTTCTGTCCTATGACAGATACAGGCTACAAGTTCTGGCGGTTTATTAATGTTCAGAAATTTCAAAACGTGAAAAATGAAACGTTAATTCAAGAATAATTTGTCATAAGTGTTATAAGGTGCTGGAATAACACGACACGAATAAAATGTTTCTAAAATAGCAGAAAATATTACAAATAAATGTTTAGTTTTTTGTTAGAAATACATACATACACTACTTTTCTTTTCGTTCAACACTTATGCCAATGATTATTTAGAGATCGTGAGATATGTTGAGAGTGTCCATACTAACACGACACACAAGAATGACACATCTACACGGAAAACAACACTTTGAGCCCTGAAGATGATCTCAATAAACGTCGAAACGTGGCACGATAAAGAAAATGTTTTTCTAAAACCTACGTCACACCAGACCGCACCTCACCTTGGCTAACGGTCACTAAACACAACACACTTTTGCCAATATTTCATTGATAATTTCATTTGAATTTTTTAAAAATTATAGTAATAAATCCTTGAAATCGTCTGAAATTCAAGACTTCAGAATTCGAGATTTTTTTTAGGGTCAAATGTTCTGTTCACTTATAAACTAACGCTAAGTTATTAGAAAGAAACGTAAACAAAAATTATGAAAATCTATTTCTTGAATCCGGAACCTGCTCAGATTTTATAACTTACCATAAAAAAACTTCTATCTTTATAGAACAAAGAAAATCGAGTAGCTGCATTTCAGACCTTCCCGCCCAGATGCTCATGGATAAATAGTGACCAGACAAGGTAAAAAATAAATCAAGCATAATCTTTTCAAACCTTTTTAAAAGAAAGGAAGCAAGGTCGCAGACAAATGTAAATTTAATGGTAATCGCTCTGTTTTTCCTCTCGCTCAAGAAGGAGAAGGAAATAGTCTAATTGACACTGGCTCGAAGTTTCATTTAGTGACAGCACCTAACTTCCTCTGACTAATGTTGTCTTGCCGGCTGTACAAAAACGATTAACCGGTCCATTAACCTAAAATTTTAAAGTATTTAGCCATGCTTGCTCGGCCCCACGCAGTAAACTTCGTCAACAACTGTTAAAACACGATTGTAATATTTTTATATAAAATATATAAATCACAACTCCCAGATATCGCTTGACATGCGTTAACATAATTAAAGTTAACATAAACATAATTTTAACGTAAGCATAATTTTAACATAAAATAATACAGGGCGTACTGCATTGTTTAACAATAATACAATAATTCAAAAATGTGGTAGCTTACGCATTGAAAGGAAACACTACTACAAAGATGATAGGAAAAGATGTCAATACAAAATTTACAATAATCTAAATTTGATTTAATGTGCTTTGTTTTAAAATTTTATAAAAACAAAGCTGTCAGAAAGACTTTTAAAAGAAAAACTATTACCAAGTATGGTATGGTAGGGTGATGAGGATACTACGAAGCGGGTTTGTAACTTCCCAGGCACTGCAGCCATCTGGCTTATTGTACCTTCCTAGTTCCTTAGTTCAGTGCAATAGACTCTATCCTTCTCCTTAGAAGTATCAGGTCATTGACTGTCGCTACTCCAATTTCATTCCCTAAGTTTTTTCGTGTGTTAGGTTGAATCTCCATTGAGCTGTTGCTTCGCATCCGAAGATGATATGGGTGGCTGTTTCCTCCTCCTCATTACATAATCTGCAGATGGGATCATCGTTGTATATGCCCATGTTGTGTAGTTGTTTTCTCAGATGCCAGTGATCGGTTAGTAGTCCTATCACTCATCTGAGTTTAGCCCTCTCCAGTTGCAGCAGTGATTTTGCCAGTCTTGGTGAGGGTTGTTTCATCATAAGTTTACAATGTCTAGCACTGCTAGAGTTTATCTACTTCTCCTTTTGTTTTGTTTGGTTCTATTCCGCGATGGAGGATTCTATATTTGTTTTTGTTATCCCAAGTATATGTTCGGGGCCTTGTATGGTCTTGCAGTTCCTCCTCCTATCCACTTTCTCGTTTCCCAAAATTCCTCTGTGCCCTAACACTCAAGATATCATCAGGTTGTTGTGTTTTACCAGGTTTCGGAGATTTTGGATGCATTCACTGATTAATTTTGATGAAATTCTTTTATTTGCTAATGCTTTAATGGCTGCTTGGCTATCAGATCTTATGAGGATTTTTTCCCAATCACACATGGCCTCATAGGGCAAACGAGTAAGCAGCTTCTAAGACGACAAACAATTATTCAGAGAAGATCTTTAAGAAGAGGCAATTTCAAGCATGCCAATACACGCCACGACTCCTAAATATAACTTAACAAAGTAATTACAATTAATTAAGGTTTTTTAGTTGAGATAAAAAAGTCAATGGCACGAGCGGGATTCGAACCCACGATCTTCGGCTAGATACGCCGCCTTGAAAAATGGCAAAAAGGAGGGAAAATTCAAAAGGTGGGGTTGAGATGAGAAGTTATTGTCTGAGTGGATCGAGGTCACGATAGCTCAAGTGGTAGAGCAGCGACGTATCTAGCCGAAGATCGTGGGTTCGAATCCCGCTCTTGCCATTGACTTTTTTATCTCAACTAAAAAAAACCTTAATTAATTGTAATATATTAATTGGTCAAGCGGACCACGAAATTAGTGAATTTAACAAAGTAATGTCATAGTACCAGTTATCTCCTATTCTTGACAATTGGCATTCGTGATGAGGAGATTAAAAGTCTGGACAAAGAAAGCACGAAGCCATCTATGCCAATAGCCAAAACTCAAAACACAACAACAACTAATTGGAACAAAGAATTAATTGTTTCTTGTCTCTTTCTCCGGGCGCACAGGTTAGAAAGGTAATAGTGAGTTTACCAGAAAAGAGATATCAGAAGCAAAGAAAAGTAAGTGCCCCGTATAGTCACCCCAGGACATGCTAAAACTCGCCAAGAAGCATAAAATTTCAATATAGCTTTAAATCCTAAAAATCGACTCAAACGGCATATAAAAACATAAAGAGTGGCAGAATTAACCTACGGAGATTCTGCAAACAATAAGAGGAAATTGAGGATAAAACCCAAACGTGGAGGAGCATAATGGTCCAACTGATGGTCGCAGTGCAAAAGGCTTTATAGTCACCTCTAGGACTACTCTAAGCAGTTGCTAAGATGCCAACTGACTAATAAGAAGGAACTTCGCGTTGAAACAATACTGGGTAAGCCAATGGACGCCATGACTCACTCATAGGTACAAGGCCTCAAAGAAATAACATAGCAGCAGATAGAGCATGGAAGAAAGGGCTACCAGTCAACCAATCCTGGCTTTGTGAATCTTAAATTTCTTAACCTTCCTGGCAATGGTTCATTGTGTAGTGTCTTCAAGAAAAACAACCTAGCACACTCACTTCAGTAAAAAATTTACTATTTACCATCAATACCTTTATTTTCCTGTAATTTAAAACATCAGATAAAGTTTCTGGGGGATTTATTTCCCTTAAATGGTCAATTTAATTCCATACATAGGTTTAGAAAATATGGTTTTACGGTTAAATTACAAGTATTTTTAATTGTGGTTCTTCATCAAAAGTGAAGGATTGCATCACTGCTAGGAATTTAATCGGGCGGAAACAGTACGCAAACGAGGTCGTTTGAAATAGACCAATTGCCGCACATTTATAAACCGTCCTATTAGACTTGATGAACACTGATCTTCAGACGTAGACCAGTGCCAAATGGTCTGAAGGTCTGAAAATTTAAGAAAACCAGTAATATATTTTTCCATCTTACTCAGTGGGAGTGCGAAGTGACGCTCTTTAAATTTCTTCGTGACATCAGTCGTGACGATTTCCTGGAAGAGCGACCCGTTGACACCCCTCGGCGGCAAACTCTCTTCGGCATCGAGCATCTACAAAGCAGAAACAACGATTTAAACATTTTATGCCATTGTGACTTTTTGATACGTTGTCTTTCGTTTCATTCAGCTGTTGAGTCATTGAGAAACGAGTCAATGAAACCGTGAACTTCTGACTCGATATGGAAGTCTATTCTTCAACCTTGAATCGGCAATAAAAGCCGTTGCTAATTTCTTGAATAACTAACTTTTCCAAATATCGAGTTTACAATTTAAAGGAATCCGAACACCGTGGAATGCCGTAATCTTCGAATGACGCATACGGACTAAACAGTTGCGAAATCGCTTTTTAAAGGAGCCAAATGCACGGCGAAGAACAATTAATGAGACCTGATGATTGCAGTAGTTGATTAGTTTTTAGATTAAAATTAATCATCCAATGATTGAGAACAGCGTTCGGCTTTGAGCCGGTTGAAAGGTCGGGGAAACAATTACGACCCACATTTATTTCGTTCTGTTTTGAAATCCTACATATTCGGCCAAGGAAACGCTAACGTTCAACGTCAAAAAATAAAAAGGCCTTTTTTAAAAAAACAGAAGAACATCTGGCAGTGACAATTTTGATTAATGTGTATTGTAAAAATTGCTAACATTTTAAACCTTCGACATAATTAGGCAAGACTAAACTAAGCACAATAATCAATCCTGAGAAGTAGATGAGAATATAAGAAAGGATAATTCATCAACTGAATATTCATTAAAACCATAATATTACAAATACGGTACGGTATAAATTATTTCAAAAGAAAAAATTTGCAGAGTTTATTGCAGTATC
This sequence comes from Cimex lectularius, assembly GCF_000648675.2. Lineage (NCBI taxonomy): Eukaryota > Metazoa > Arthropoda > Insecta > Hemiptera > Cimicidae > Cimex > Cimex lectularius. The sequence continues at coordinate 21,331 of NW_019392910.1, read as the reverse complement.
TGAGTCCTCTGTTGGGGGATGCAAAAAACGAAAATCAACTTTTTTAACGTACCTACTTTCCTTCCTAAGTGGTTGGTCGGTATATTGCATTGTTGATTTAGGTCGTTGTATGTGTTCATATATATATATATATATTTGTTTTGTTTGGTTCTATTCCGCGATGGAGGATTCTATATTTGTTTTTGTTATCCCAAGTATATGTTCGGGGCCTTGTATGGTCTTGCAGTTCCTCCTCCTATCCACTTTCTCGTTTCCCAAAATTCCTCTGTGCCCTAACACTCAAGATATCATCAGGTTGTTGTGTTTTACCAGGTTTCGGAGATTTTGGATGCATTCACTGATTAATTTTGATGAAATTCTTTTATTTGCTAATGCTTTAATGGCTGCTTGGCTATCAGATCTTATGAGGATTTTTTCCCAATCACACATGGCCTCATAGGGCAAACGAGTAAGCAGCTTCTAAGACGACAAACAATTATTCAGAGAAGATCTTTAAGAAGAGGCAATTTCAAGCATGCCAATACACGCCACGACTCCTAAATATAACTTAACAAAGTAATTACAATTAATTAAGGTTTTNTATATATATATATATTTACAAGGAATAGTCAAGCTGTTGGCTGTAAAGTCACTTTATAAGTAAGTAGTAGTTAAGTAAGAATAAGTTAGAGGCGAGTCCTTACTTTTATCAGTTTCTACACCTGAAGAACAATTGGTATTGGACTTTTCCAGCCAGTAAACAACAAGCCTCTTATGATGGAGGAAAATCGATTCATTATTCGAACTAAGTTAATGGTATTTAAAGTAAACAGAATGTATTTATGTGTGAATGAGGTTTCACAGGCACCAATTCAGGCAAAAAATTAGTTTGGTTTTAGGAATTGAACGCGTTGAGGATGACATTACCTAGCTGTTGGTAGCTTCTGGAGCTCAACCTCAGTGAGGTCGAAGGTTTAACTAAACATTTCACCTGTTCAGCCCACGTACCCACCCTGGGAGCAGTAGCCCACTATGTGTGGAACTACGGCGACGACGGGTGGTATAGTGTGGTTTGAGGCTCGAGACCCCGAAAGGGTCCACCTCGAGTTCTCATCCACGGCCCTTTTCTCAATCCGGTTTCCTTCATTCTATCCTGTGACTCCTCCCAACCCATGGTTGCAAGGGGGGTATCCGGGCACAAAATAATGGTGTAGCCTTGAGGGCGTGGCAATCTCTCTAAAGCACTAGCTGTCTTATGTCGGCCTCAGGGTCGGCAGGGACGTCGGGTGCCTTAGCAGAGTCACAGGAGGTCCAGTGCACCAGATCCTATCTGCATAGACGGGGGGGGGTGCATGGCCATCTGTACCACGGGGTAACTTAAATGTTTTAAAATCAGCCCAAAGTTACACTGGGAATGGTTTCGTGGTGGCGCGTAGTGACGCCCCTGGCTGGAACTTAGGCAGAGGCTGTCTTCTACTTGTGACCTTCGTGAAGCTTGCGTATGGCCATCGTTATACACCCGGCCTCACGGGATACGGCGTACCGGACGACAGCGTATAGGCGTTGAGGACGCGAGGATTATGCTGAATAGTCCCTCGAATGCGTGAGTAAGCGGACGGAAACGGGTAGTGAATCGGTTTCTCCTACTCGAGTATGCTTTGCATTGTTGTGCGTATGACCGGCGTGGTACCCGTGGGGAATCGAAGGATCGGACCACCTAGGCTGAGCCTATGGCGTCACTCGAATGCGCATGGCAGGTGTAGGCTGAGCTCGACAGGAGGTTTTTACCGTAGGCAGTGCTCATCTAGAGAGTGGTTACCAATAAACAAAACCGCGGCCGGGGCAGATCCGGTAATTTCTACGCTAGGGAAGCTCCTATACTCTGGGAGATAGAGTGGCCTTCTCTATCTAGGGAGTGCGCAGGAGAACAGGCTGATGTATTTCGGCTTGTTAGCCCTTTGCGCGCGGCCTACGACCCGATGCACAATGCGGGCCCGACCTTTCGGATTGGACAAGCGGAGAGCGAGGTTGTCTTGGCCCTTAGAAGCTGGGGCGCCTCTGCACTAATGCTGTGGCGGTAACACCATTCCGTCGTATGCGGACGTGTGTCTTGAGAATCAAAACGTCCGATAAGGCCGAATAGGCCAGGTGCGGCCGCTAAAGATCCTCTAGTCTTGTGACGACGAGTACTCGGGAACGACATGTCGTTTTAGAGTCGAGAAGTACACGAAGATGTATGCTTATTATGAACAAGTTTTCAGAGTAATAAATATTATTCCTAAAGAGCATTTATGTTTAGTCTTCAATACGTAGGTCTTTTTTTCCAAGTGTCAAAGCCTTTTACCAAATAAGTGCGAATGTAATCGCAGATAAAATTGCCCCGTTGAAAATAGTTTTTAAGGCGTCAGTTCAAAGACCCTAATTTTATTGGTTTTTAATCATTGACGTTAATGAAATTATCTGTTGTCGGTATTTCTTGATCCGCCTACTCTCTACATTTTAAATATGCAATTGTATCATATGCATATTCATATGCATCAGACATAGAGTGTTCGTTATTATATAAATTATTTAAATGTAGTTAACCGCAAGAAAACAGGTAGTGAAAAAGCAATGTTGCTATCTAACTTTTTGTCATATATAGAAAAATTTAAATTCAAACTAACTGACTGCACCTCTTAAAGTGTATATTTTAAAAAGCTCCCAAGTACATCGAGAGTGGGAGTTTTCAAGTATATTAGATAGGAAATGCGTAGGATTAAAATGTTATTATGGAAATTTTTATCTTTATATATTTTAAACTTTCCAAATTAAATAGGCGTCAGATTTTTCAAGAAGTGGTCGGCTCCTACCCCACGTACGCTGGTAAAACATTGAAAACCCATTTGTCCAAATTGCTATATTTTCAACAGCGGCGAAATGTAGGTGGGCAGACAGGTTGTTCACCCCAAGAGGAAGTATTTAAAAAAATAAAAATTCTGCCATTTGCTGACGTTCGAAAACGAAAGATTTATGGCTTGAGAGGCCACCATGCCTCTGGCTACCCGATTCTATCAGAAGTAATTAGTTCTAAACAAATTATTATAAATCGAAGGTTCTTATTATGTTAAATAATAAAGCTCTAATGTCTTTTGTGGAATTGCAATTACTAGTTACAATTATTGATGTTGCTAGGCTTCATGTTTTTCTTGCTATGATTTACGAAGTGTCATAACATTCATACCACCTGAACTTAATAAAATCTTGTAATTTAATCTTACTTATAAAATTCTCAACTTACTTAGGGACATATTTTTACTCTACTCAGATTTTCTCAACCTTTCATTCCACATTTTTATTATTATCGTTGTCTGCCTAGTTATATCGCTATATATATATTGCTTTGTCTTCTCACCTAGCCGTACTCGCTTTCTATGCAGTTTTGCACTCTTTCTTTGTCTTTCACGTCTTCATCTTTATGTCTTTCTCTTCCATCTGCCCTCATTCGGTCACAGCGACTCACCCCTCTCTCTCTATGTATATATATATATTTTTTTTTATTGAAGTTTTTTTTTTCTTTTCTTTTAAAATATTGCTCTCTAACTTCGTTTTTCCTTTCTCACTCTCCTTCTATCATTTTTCCTCGTCTATCTATTTACCCCTTTCCTTACTTCTCTAAATTCATTTCTAACATTCTAACCTCTCGCTTCTCTTTTCTCTCTCTCTCTCTCTCTCTTCATCTTTATAGCGTTCTCTCCCATCCTTTTTTCCATATTATTTCATTCTTTCGCTTGGAGACTTCTCCCCCTTCTATCTCTATGTGTTTAAATAGATTTATCCTCTATTCTTTTAGAATATATATATCTCTAACTTTCTCACAATGCCTCTACCTTCCATCTACACCTATCTTCTTACGTCCCTTTAACACACTCCTTTTTTTATGCTACTCTCTCTCTCTCTGTTTCTTTCTCTCTCTCTCTCTCTCTCTCTCTTTCTCTCTCCCTTCATCTTTATAGCGTTCTCTCCCATCCTTTTTTTCCATATTCTTTCTCTTAGAGATTTCTCCCTACTCTATTGCTTTGAATGTAAGAGAGGTCCAAGAGACATTTCTCAATCCCAGTGTCTTCATATTTATATCATTCTACTCCATTATTCACTTATTATTTCACTTAGAGATATTTTCCCTTTCAGTTTATGTTTTAGAAAATTTGGAATATATTTCTGTAATTTTGTTTTTGCTTCTCACACTCCCTAAACCTTTTCTCTTTCTACACTCTTCTTTCTTTCATTCTACTCTCTTGCTTTACTATCTTTCTCTCTCTCTATATTTTTTTTCTCTCTCCTATTTCTCATTCACGATCTTAAAAACTCAATTTCTAATAATATTAATTTTCAGAGTTTCAGTTTACAAAATTATTATATAATTTATTACTCTGTACATTATGATTAATCTATTTCTGTTTTCAGTATTATGGACCACCTTTTACTTACGAACACTGGATGGAAGAAGAAGACAGCAATTTTCACATTAGCAACTAAATTTGCTGTCTTCTTCTTCAAGACCATACCTTGATCCAGTGTTCGTACACTATTTCCTCTTAAATGTATCATGTATGTTAGGTACAAATTAAATTAAACATCTCACCATTCACCAGTAATCGTAAGACTCAACTTCAATCGTATAAGGTGATAACAAAGAAACTTGTCCTATGATAACACATTGATAATAACATTCGAAAAATTTCCACTCCAACTTGACACATATTTGCTGGAAGAAAAGAAATGAAATAACTACCTTAATCGGATGTTAACTTCTCCTGTTTCAATTGGTTACTGTACCCGGGACAACATGCAGTTTGTTCGTGTAGGACGTCTTTGATGCCCCCTCCCGTCTGCGGTAGTCTGTATAAGGACTGCCCCAGTATTGGGAAGGCGAAGGCTTATTAACAATCAGGAGAATGGGATGTTGCCAATTATTTTTAGACAAATGGAGAATTTCAAGACCGCTAAACGCGCATATTGCACAATTTTGGAAAAAAATACAAAACTGAAAATTTCTGTTTTATCTTTTTTTTTTGTACGCTGAATCTTTATTCAGTGTTCTTTGTTAGTGTTTTAGTTCTAATATTTTTACATAAAATCTGGAATACCAAAGATTGTATTACTAGTTATTAAATAATGAATCAATAACGTTATGTGAATTTAAAAAAATTATAAAAACAAAAATTTAATTGGCATACTACGAATTAGATGAATTTTAATGACGTTTACCCGCTCCGTTGTTTTTCTCGCGAAGGTGGTAATGAATAGATAATAAAAAGATATGACCAAGAACGCTCCCTTGCGGGAGGCCAGGTTGTATTCGTGTGATCTGAATACTCCTTGTCGCACCTCATTCTGAAGCAGCGGTAAGTAAATAGGATAAGGTAATAAAGTGTGGTTATGAATCGTTTAAGTTTATAAACAATAACGATATAAATGTTTATAAAAAGCATGGACCACATCCAGGAACTTACCCAAAACTCTTTGTCTTTAGAGCGGAGAAAATTGTAATAATTCTGAAAAACTCCCTGGATCTTGGTATGAAAAGTACGGAAGCGGTATTGGTTAAAAGGATTGTTCTTACCCAACATGGTAAGAACGTTTCAAAAGGAGTCATTTTGGGATTTCGGACATCAAGGAAGAAGGTGTATCAGTAGGAAGAAGTACATAAAAAATGTCGGTGAGTTGGAACGTTCTAGTTAATATGTAAAAGTGGTTTTTTTAGGATCAAATCTAGAGTGAAAAATAAAATGGTCTTATTTATTCTTCCTTTCCCTCCATACCTCCCTCTCTCTTACACACTCTCTCCCTCTCTATTACTCACTCTCTCTCTCTCTCTCTCTTTTTTTCACTCTCCCTCTATATCTCTTTCTCTCTTTCTCTTTAAATAAAGAAAGCTAAATAGCTTTCAAGCTTTCTCTCTTTCTCACTCTATTTAAGTGCTCTCCCTCCTTGTTATTTATTTTCTTCTTTTACATTTTCTCAACGTTTAATACCTTTAAAGCCATCATTCTCTCTCTCTCTCTCTCTCTCTCTCTCTCTCTCTCTCTCTCTATTTCTTTATCTTCCCTCCTTTTCTGTTAGTCTCTTTTCTCAACTTTTATAAAAATTTAATATCATCTCTGTCTTTCCCTTTTTCTATTTATTTTACTTCTAACCTCTCTCTCTTTTTATCTCTAATATTTCTCTTGTTTTTCACTCTCTCATTCTTTTCTTTATCTGTTTTTTGTCCCTTTCTATATATATTGGCTTTTATAAATGCCATTTTGTTCGTCGTATTTTTTTTAACCAGTTTATATAATATTTTGCTTAAGCGTATTTCATAATTTAAGTTAAGAGATTCTGTAATACATATTTTATTTAGCAAGTTCAGCATAAAATAGCAATATTTATGACAGTTTCGTTTTAAATAGTTTATGCTTTGGAGCCTTGAATATGAATTGTATGATTCTTGTTTTTTACACAAATCGTGTGCGCTTGATTACGGTAAATTAGAGTAAGTCGAGCCTGCCCTTTCGTCGGTTTATACGTGCCTATTTCTGTCTGTTTCGCAACCAATGGTGAGTTCTTCATTATCATAACATTAAAATTTTATATTTCATGTCAAATATTCCAATTAGATAGTAAAACGACCTTCTCTGAAGTTGTTTCTTAATGTCTAAACCAGTCATTCTTCCTGTAATAATGCAATAAAACTTGCATAGTTAAAAAAAAATTACACGATCAACAACTATTTAAAAAATCAGCGATTTAAAAATTTATTTATTGTTATATTTTTATTGGTTCTTGTTTTTCTAGTCTTAAACCTGAAAAAAGTGTTTATAGTTTTTGTTGTTATTAAGATGGCACGGCTCGTTCAAGCTCTTCCGCTTGAAATCCAGGGGTCCATTGAAGGATAAAACCAACTAAAGAAAAATAGAGAATACAAACCTGGATCCTACGCCTACAGGCGGATCGGTAACTCTTTCCCTTATATGAATATTGAGGACTCAGCGTGGAAGTCAGCGTTGGGGCCAAAAGCTTTTATGTTGTCCATTCCAGAATCGAAGCCCACGACAAATTCGCCAGCAAATGAACGGCAAGGTCCTACTTCGCAACCTTTCTCTGCTCGTGTGGAACAACCTGCCACATCCTACGTCGAACGACTTTAGTATATTTTTTTCGTAAAAAAAAGATCAATAGCTTAACAAGTTCACTTGACCCAAGGGCTCGTTCAATGCCTCGTACAAATTTTATTTTATTTTGATCTAAAATTTCAGGATGAAACTCCGGATATAATAATTTTTCTTCATTGGCATTTTTTTTCATGTTGCTTTACTATTCAAACGTTAAAATGATAGCAATGTTTTAGAAATGGAAAATAGAATTACGAGATATCCTAGGAGGCCTCTGGCCCTGATGGATCAGGGGGAGTCACCCACCTTGGTGCCTGAGCGACTCCGAGGTTGGGCTCTAGTCGGGCGCCATCGACTTCTTTGGTCATTTCGGCGCCCTTATGTTCCCTAAAACTAGTCATTTTTACACTCACTCATACTCTTATGTACAAACCCAATCACACATGCATATCCCCTGTCTAGAATTCGGGTAGGAGGATACTCGATATTCCGCCCCGACCCGGCTTAGCGGAGCAGCGTGGAGCCTTGAAATAATATGCTGCACCGCCTCCCAGCATACTCCAATTCTAACATAAACTAAATCTAAACTTTAACCTATGAAATAAATACCCCACTATATACAACCCATTACCCCAATATCTCTTAAAAACGTAAAAAGTTTTTCTTTAAACTCGCTGCCATGCTCCTATAATCCGGCGGTATTCCATTTCGGTCCCTGTACGGGGCCAAGCTGCGACACCCCTTCAACACGTGCAACACCGTGAGTCTGTCATCTTGGCATGCTGGGCATGTAGGTAGATTCGCGCTAACCAACAGGTACCCATGAGTCGCACGTGTGTGACCGATTCGCAGGACGGTCAGGACAACGCTTTCCCTTCGAGATACCTCTTCCGGGCTCCACCAGTTGACCGTCGGCTTAACGGACACTCGCGCGTCAGTCGAGTCGGCCCAACGACGCTTCCACTTGTCTAAGCAATGTTTTAAATTGTGAAATAATATCGACGTCAATCGCATATCTTCAGTTTTTGTCATCACTTATTGGTCTATCTACGTATGTGTACATTATATGTATTTATTTATAAATCTGTATTAAAGTCAAATTTTTCTAACAAGCCCTCCTCTTACTGGAGCTCAATATTGTTTAGACCAAAGAATAAAAGTCTTTCTGAGCAATTATACAGACGAAACCAATAACAACTATACAACCGACCTTTCCACAAAAGACAACTTTCTATGGAATGCTACTCAATATATACTGAAATACAAAGTATCTCATATACCAGTCGACAGATCATAGACAAAAACAGACGAAGGGAAGGCAAAGCAATATACAGCGGATCTGTATATAAGTTCTCTGCACATCGAAACATACTAGGCTTACGACATAGAAGTTTGAAGTTGAAGCCGAACTGAGACCTCTACCGCTTGAACTTACTTCCGAAGCCTTCTCCCCATACGAGCAAATTTTGTCAAAAAGAGAAAAACGGGGAACATACTCCACCAAATTCCTAAACGTGACTTTATCGGCTTTACCGATCTGTACAATTACATCCAAAGAACAACGTACTTCCCAACGCCAAGGAAATCTGTCCTTTTTTATCATAATGTCGAAACCCAGCATTCCACTGCTTAACGTATCCTCTCATCGTCCTAGAAGTCTATTGGTGGAAAATATCTTTGAAAAAACGCTCAATTTATGTCTTTGTATCCTACTTGACTATTTTCATTTAATACCTGATCATAAGTTTAGTTTCCCACACCTACTATCTACAGTTCAACAACGTAATCATCTCCTCCTGAAGAAGCAGTACTGTCTGGCTTTTCTCGAGCTTGCGCTAGCGTTTAATCGGATCGCAGTAGGATGCTGTGGAAACGTAAAGGCACCCATTACCTCGTACTTCATTCCAAAGTCCCATCTTGCCGACCGTTACTTCTCGGTAACGTATTGTTCTTCACGTTCAGCAATCTATCCTTTCAGGACAGGACGGTAGTGTCCTCGTTCGTATCCTTTATTTAATATATGCAACTAACATCCCTAATGATCCCAAAACTTCCATGTTTTTATAGCTATCCTGTCCTGTCATAAAAAACCCAACCTTGTCATTAATTCACTACAGTTTCACCTTACCATCCCTATGGTCCTTAGCGAAATTTATCTTAAAAACAATAAAATAAATAAAACACTTTCGCTCTTTTTTTGGAGAGTGGCAGGTTCCGTCAATTCCAGTCTATTCTCCACTGCAAGCTATATAGGTGTTTTGTGGAACCCCTGTAATTAGGAAGGACCATACACATGCTCAGACACAGCCTCATAAACCTCCTTGACACCCCTCGCACATACTTGATTGGCAAAATTCTTTCTTGTTTCTTCTTCCGTTCCTTAGCATCTTATTTAGGTCGTAGCATAGAAAGCAGGGGCCTATAATTTTCCTCAAATCAAGCCTGCAGAGAGAGAGAGAGAGAGAGAGAGAGAGAGAGAGAGAGAGAGAGAGAGAGAGAGATGATGATGATGATGATGAACGCTTTATTTATCAATCACACAAGATTTGGTCTCAAGGACCATTCTTCAATGTGAAATACAATGGTTTCTAATTTTACTCTACTTCTAATTTATTAAACATTAATTACGTCGAATAACCTTATTTTTGTGCTCATTCACTAGTTTTCGTGGTCCCCTTGACAAATTAATATCTTTAAATTAATTAAGGTTTTTAGTTGAAATAAAAAAGTCAATGTCACGAGCGGGATTCGAACCCACGACCTTCGGCTAGATACGCCGCTGCTCTAACCACTTGAATTATCGTGACTTCGATCCACCCGGACACTAACTTACCATCTCAACCCTCCTTTTGAATTTTGCCTCCTTTTTGCCATTTTTCAAATCTCGTGTAATCTATTTGAGTCTCGGCGACAAATGGTGCATATTTTTGTGGTCAATATGTTCTATCTATTTGTTTTACATTGAACTACGTATGATTTGCATTGAAAANAAAGAGAAAGTTCTTTCTCCTCTCTGTTTGAGATAGTACTTGAGTTTTTCTTTCTCAAGACAATTTTTCAACTACAACATTAGCACATTCTCCGGTACGTCTAGTTGTGGTTCTAGTCCCATGGGTGAGAGGACTGCCCTTTTTTTGGCTAATTGGTCAGCCTGTTCTTTTCCTTCTATTTGTACATATCTTAGAACCCTCCTCAAAGTAACTTTGTGTAATCCTAGTCCCGTTAGGAAACTTAGGCATTCTCCGGCTATTTTGGAGCTAAAAAATATTTATTTAGAGCCTTTATTACCTGGCTGCCCGAAAGTATGTAGATCCGAACATTTTTAATTTTTTTTTCCGACATCTCCTGTATACAGAGTTTGATTGCACGGATGTTGCTTGGAATATTGTTGGAAACTATGCAAGGGGTTTGATTATTTTTAAAAAGCAAATAAAAGAAAAACATACAATAAAATGCAATATTTGTAGATTTTATGTGTAATATTTGAATACTTCCCGCAGGAAGCAACGCAGAAAAGTTGGGTTCAGTGGTGGTACAGATGTTTCTCGATCAATCATTTTGAAATTTATTCTTACCTCTAATTTATAAAACAGAGCATAATTAAAATATTAGCATTATAATGTTCTTGTTAAATGAAGTGGAATGACCTGTAACTATTCTGGGGAAAAATTTCAAAAGACTTAGATTATCTTTTCTCGCGTCAGTATGCAAATTTGCATAATCAACCAAATTTTATTCATTATTTCACCGGTGGATAACAATACGTATCAAATAATGTTCACTTATAAAAAGATCCTTTGCATAATGGCTTCTAATAACAACAAAAATAATGAGTAAGTAAGTTGATAAACTAGCGAGACAAACATGTTTATTGAAATAATGTTTGTTCTTTGAAAAAAAGTTAAGCTTGTGTTTTTGTTTGCAAGCACAATCTAAGCGACGACAACTTCATAAACAATATGACAACAAACGATCGATCAGTTTGATTATTAACGTCTCACAATTAGTTTACAATTTATGTTGTTACTTACGATTCTAAACATAAAAATAATGCTTCAAAGTGAATTTTTGATACATTGTTTACACAGACTTAATTTGACAAGCTTTGCGCTTTATTTTGTATTATAAATTATAATTGTGAAGGATAGAATTGTTTTAGCCTAGACGTTGAGAGTTGAGAACGCCGACATTCGATTTGAAAAGTTCGATGAAGTTGAATTGCTCAAGTATAATCCTGGATTAGTGTGCACTAACACTTGGGGATTATCGGCCACAAACCACGTTTGAAATGCCTCCGTTAACCGTATTGGTAATCTCGTTTGTAATGCAAAATGATCTGTCAGCCTGAGAGTGATGATTGACTCGAGTAACGAAGCGATTCAAATGATAATCTTTTCATGTGGCAAATCGACAGGGTAAAGCATAAGATTAATAGAGTCGGAATTATTTCTACCTTGTTTAAGTCAGAATAAAGTACGTTCTTGGAGTTCGGCGTAATGTTGAAAGAGCTTTGCTCTATTGAGCTAGTTCTAGGCTTGCCAGTGTAGTCCAAATTTTAAATGGAAAATACTACACTGTCGAATAACACTGGAATAAACTAAAACGAGGGGCGCCGGTGGCCGCAACAGTTTAGACGTTCTCACGGCGCTCATCACTGAAAGGTAAAGGTCCCGGGTTCGAATGCAGGGCCGCTGGATTCGAACTCGGGACCTTTACCTTTCAGTCATGAGCCGCGTGAGAACGCCTAAACTAAAACGCCTACATTTTTACAAATTTTTTACAAGTGGAAAGGAACAAAGCTTCTCTTCGCCCTGCTTATAACCCTGACATCGTGCAGTCTGGTTCGATACTTTCCACATGTCAGTAATTGTAATTCAATGGTGAAACAAAAAAAAACTAGATGAACATTAAATAATAAATTCATTAGTTTTAGTGGTCCGCTATTAATATATTTCAATTAATTAAGGTTTGTAATTGAGCCACGCCCTCTAAATATACACAGTGCAGATTTAATAATATGTTACAATTAATTAAGGTTTTTAGTTGGGATAAAAAAGTCAGTGACACGAGCGGGATTCAAACCCACGATCTTCGGCTAGATACGCTGCACCTCTACCACTTGAGCTATCGTGACCTCAATCCACTCGAACACTATAGTGAAGGTATACTTCAATTTTACTTATTAAATCCACTAGTTTTAGTGGTCCGCTTGACCAATTAATATATTTCAATTAATTAAGGTTTTTAGTTGAGATAAAAAAGTCAGTGATAAAAAAAAAAAAAAAAANAAAAAAAAAAAAAAAATGGTGTACGTTTTCTGAAATTTTCTGGTCTCTAGGTTTGGCAATAGTAGTTTAGAATCATCATAGTAAGTTTTTCAACTTTGAAAAAAAAAATTTCAAAGTTCTTGCTACTAAAACGCTTATTTCACCAACATTTACAAGTTTAGTATTTCTCATAACTTATTCAAAATTTAACGTAGTTTTCAACAGTATAAACGGATTTGTCTAAAACCTTTTAGTTTTGGAGTTATCATTGTTTATTTTAAGCACGGTCGTGAAATCTTAAAAAATCAGAAAAAGTGGAATAACTCCGAAAGTTCTGAGATTCGGACAATAGTTAATTAGGGCTTTTTGGTTTCGTTTTGAATGTAGAATCTACTGGTAAAGTTTGTAACACGAGTAGCAACTCCCTCTGCATGCACACTGTGCAGCTTTAATAATATGTTACAATTAATTAAGGTTTTTAGTTGAGATAAAAAGTCAATGGCACGAGCGGGATTGGAACCCACGATCTTCGGCTAGATACGCCGCTCCTCTATCACTTGGGCTATCGTGACCTCAATCCACTCAGACACTAACTTCCCATCTCAACCCCACCTTTTGAATTTTCCCTCCTTTTTGTCATTTTTCAATTTTTTAGTGTCCGAGTGGATTTAAGTCACGATAGCTCAAGTGATAGAGCAGCGGCGAATCTAGCCGAAGATTGTGGGTTCGAATCCCGATCGTGACACTGACTTTTTTATCTCAACTAAAAACCTTAATTAATTGAATTAAATAATAAATTTATTGCAAATGATTTTTGAAACTTTTGCCCCCAAGTAATGCCTGCCACTTTTGCCACCTTAATAAATGGTGTAAAATAAACCAAAGTCCTTTATAGCAATTAAATAATAATTGTCAATTTCTGATTAATTGTATTTATAATTTCCCAAAGAATTTCTTAAATAAGGATTTGATAATGACTATTTAAAAGAACTATGGTTGAAGAATTATATTCCCAATCATGTTGCACTTCGAAAATTGCCATACTACTGTTTACACAAGCATATCGAATAAAAGAGAAATCTAATAATGGTAAAACTACAACGTCTGCATAAATCGTCCAAAGTGATTGTCTTTTCTTCCAGAACGTGACCGTTGATAAATCAGCTAGCTGTTACGATTTCATTGTTTCCACACTGGCCTTTTATAGAGAAATTGTCATTTCTGAAAAACAACGATCAGATTAGTCATAATGTGTGTTATCGGCCGATCCCATTCATTGTATTTCATTCTGGCAATGTTCACTGACTCGAATTGATCGACGAGAGGTGAATTTTAAAAACCCTACCTCTTTCGCATAGTCAATTGTTTAATAGAAGTCGAAACAAGATAGATTTCAATTGGTTATAAATAATTCATTGGGTTTAATTTGTTTTACCAGCAGGGTAAATTTCCTTTGGATTTCTTAATTCTCCTATTTGTCCAAAGAGTACAATGCAATAAGTATGCAATAGTATTTGTGTAACTAAAAATTGTCTATACGATTTATTCAGTGGCTTTTAGCAACTTATTTCTTAAATAATAATTACTATTAATACAAGGAAAGATCGGTATATCGGAAGATCTCTAAAGCCATCTATATATTTGTTTAAAAGAAATATTTAAGATTTAGTAAGCGTGAGAAACAAATCAGGTCCTCAATTTGAAATTCTATTTTTTTTAAACTTATTTCCTTTATCCCGCCAATATTACCATTTGCCCCAAATTACTAATAATATATCCGGCCATGAAAAACGTCAAAGGTGGTTCGAGGATGCCTTATTCTTAGTTTGCAAGAATCACCAACTGTTCATGAGTTGTAAATGTTGTACCAACTTATACCATAACTATAACAAATCTATCTGCAAGGAGAATAGGTTGGAAGAGAAAAGAGATAAGAAAGAGTGAGAGAGAACAAAGTTATGTCATAGAAAAAGAAGTAAAATAGAGTGAGAGAGGGGGGGTCGTTTTACTACTTAATTGAAATATTTGACATGAAATATAAAATTTTAATGTTATGATAATGAAGAACTCACCAGTGGTTGCGAAACAGACAGAAATAGGTACGTATAAACCGACGTAAGGGCAGGCTCGACTTACTCTAATTTACCGTAATCAAGCGCACACAATTTGTGTAAAAATCAAGACTCATACAATTCATATTCAAGGCTGCAAAGCATAAACTATTTAAAACGAAACAGTCATAAATACTGTTATTTTATGTTGTACTTGCTAAATAAAATATGTATAACACAATCTTTTAACTTAAAATATGAAATATACTCCAGCAAAATGTAACATAAACTGGCTAAAAAAACCTTTAAAAAAATATTAAAAANAGAGAGAGAGAGAGAGAGAGAGAGAGAGAGAGAGAGAGAGAGAGAGAGAATGATGGTCTTAAAGATACTGAACTTTGTTAACAAGTAAGAGAAGAAAGTGAGTAAGCAGGAGGGTGAGCGATAGGTAGATAGATAAAGAGAGAGAGTGTGTGTGGTGTGTGTGAGAGAGAGAGGAGAGTGGAGAGTGGTGAGTGTGTGAGAGGAAGTGAGAGAGTGAGAAGGAGTGAAGGAGAGAAAACAGAAATAAATAGATGAAAGGGGGGGAGAACAAATAGATAGAGGGTGAGTGAACGAAAAGTCCTAAAGTTTTTGTGTTGAGAAACATAAGCTTAAAACGTATGTGTAATAAAGGAAAGAGGAGAGAGAGAGAGAGAGAGAGAGAGAGAGAGAGAGAGAGAAAGAAATGAGATTTTTACATAAAAATAAATAAAGTGAATAAGACATCCAGATTTTTCCAGGACACACAGCATACATTTAATAGTATAAATATAGTCCTTTTAAATCTGTTTTTAGGGGGAGGCAAAGTTGTTTAGGAATGTTTTCTCATGGTATGTATTTTAGACCAACTAGGTTTTTTTTGTGTTTCAATTAAAGAGTCGGGTTTCCAGGAGACTCAAGACTTGGAAGTCTCTTTTTTACCAATTTAAATGACAAAACGGTTTCTCCAGTCAAGGAAACGAAACGTGTTCGCCATTAGACAGACGACCATTAGGAAATGTAAGGGGTGTTTCCACTCTCCCACAACCACACTTTCTCGCCGTTATAAATAAAGTTTCCTTTAAGAATAAGTTTTTTTTAAGCAGAGTTTTTAATAGTAGTAGTTTAAAAATAATTAGTCTAATATTAACATATGTTGTTTTTTTACGTTTTTTTTCAGTCAAAATTATCCGAAGTGAAGATGGATTGCAGTAACTGTTTCTGTAAACGTCCAAGAAGGCCGAAGTACAAGTATCCATTTGTTTATATTTTTAATTTAAGTAATGATCAGTACAAAGTCATATCCTCAGAACAACACATGCCCAAATTTTTGTTAAAACAGCTGTTTTGTAAATATGTATATATCTAAATACTGTAAACAATTAAAGAAAAATCTCCTGGCAGCGATAGCGAATTTTATCGTATTATGCATAGAATCTGATGTCTCTTTTGCAAAAAATAATTATAGTTTAATTTTTACTTTATCGACTTTATTGCAAAGCTTTGTCAGTTTATTTATGAAAATAAATACAAAATGGTAGAAATATAAAATATAAAAATGCAAAGCCTAGCTTTGTCCCAGAGGACGCTGTCTCCAATGCTTGCCAATTCTAATTTTTATCGGCATTTCGATAATATGAGTTGGTCGGGCTATGAAAAAACAGGGATGTTAGCTTCTTTGTATGGTTCCAGAATGTATTTTTATGCAAAATATACCTTATCTCTAAGTTTGAAAAAAGTATTTATCCCAGTATCACACACTTTTGACACTTTGCGACTGAATAATTACAACAGTTGCCTGTGCACCATGTATATTTTATGTAACTTGTTGTTTATGTACCTGGGTGTATACCTATGTTTGTGTTTATACGTATTGTGAAGAGGTTTTCTTTGTAGGAGATTGCGCGAACTTTTAACATTGGATATGTTTTCGGTTGGATAAATACATTTTTTCGTTTATCGATTTAACGTTACCGGGGAGTTCGCATCGGTCCGCTAGGATGGTTAGGTGTTGGGGTAGGGTTACGAAATGGAGACTAAACTGAGAATAGTATAATTAGGTGTTGAGACACAGAGTTGGCACAAAGATGAAATAAGAGAAATGCACTAAAATCAATTTTATTTCGCGAATGCCCGACAAATACTGAAAGAAAAGAAGGAAAATTCATGTTGAGGAAAGGAAAAGAGCAGAGTAATAATATAAGATAAGGCCGGGCTGACTCGGCCCAGGCCCAAACAGTTAGGTTAGGGTTTGGGTTGGATTAGGTTAGTCTTAGGATTATTTGGAGATCGTGAGATGCGGTCTGGTGTGACGTAGGTTAAGAAAAAATTTTCTTTATCGTGCCAACGTTTCGGTCTTTATCTCGAGGGCACTCTCAACACGACACACAATAATGACACATCTACACAGAAAACAAACACTTTGAGCCCTGAAGATGATCTCAATAAAGATAGAAACGTTGGTACGACAAAGAAAATGTTTTCCTCAGCCTACGTCACACTAGACCGCATCTCACGATCTCCAAATAATCATTAACTAACGGTCACTGAACACCACACACACACACATACATACACGCTGGCTTAGGATTTAATTAAGGTTGGGTAGATAGGGCTAGATGTGTGACTGTGTTTAAATACAAGTAACATGTACTAATAATGTCCCGATGTGTTCATAGAAGTGGCTGCTTTTCTCCAATCACAAAATACAATTATGAGGAGACGTTTTTATTTTGTTTAAAAAAAAGATTGTTCTAACTTAACAACCCCCAGACCATTTCTGGAAATATTTCACTCTTGATTGTCATCTAATGTAGCAAACAAACAACAAATGTGCCAACTGATATAGATATACATTAAAAAAAAATATATATATATATATACACACACACACACCCACACATATTTGACTCAATCAAGTTGCGGAATGATTACTCTATATTTAAATTGGTTTGGCATGAATTGGACTAAGTACTACCTAATTAATAATAACTAAGCCATATAAATAGCAAGTTGTAAACTAAATATTTAATGCCCTGATTAAAACAAAACCAAACATAAAATCTGCAGTTATTTATTTATTTAAAAATTAAACAACTTGAACACAACAACCTGGCAGTAATACATTCATAGAATATTTCTCAAATTCAGTATGTTAAAAAAAAGTTTCTCTAACAAGGACTTTACACCTATAAAACTTTATTTATCTTTATCAATCTTTTGTTATTTATTGCTTTTAGTGCTTGTTCTGCAGCTTGTCCATCTAAAGATGCATGTACAGTGCCAGCGGATTTTTGTAGTCATTGCAATAAAGTATGCACAAAATTATAAATCATTAACATTTATTGTGTGATTAATTTTGTAAAAAAACTATTTCAAAGTTTAATCAATTTTTTTTACAGAAACTTGTTGCTGATGCAAGAGATTATCTTAAACCAAGTAATTTTTTTTAAACCTTGAACAAACCATACATACTTTTCTTTAATGTTTGTCTAATACAATGATGTTTTCAGGCTTTAAGAGAGTTTTCAAATGCATTTTGACTCTTTTTGTAATCATCTATGTTTTTAGAGATGAAGCATATTGCTGTAGAAGAATAGCAAACAGTGCTGCCGTTTACAGTATATTAGTTGATATCGTATTCAAAGCATTTTGCCATTTTCTGTTAAAAAAATACGAATAGACGAACAAAAGTTTTGATTTATTTGTTTTATCAATAAGCGATTTCATCGTCTTCTTTTCCATCATCAATACTTTCATCATCGGACGCTGACTTCGGATGGCAGACTATGCACGTTTCGTCGGCGTCATTCCAGCACTCAAGGCAGAATATATATGAACAGACCGGACACTTATGCAACTCCCGATCATTTATAATTTGTCGTCTTGATTCAAGATCACCACAGATCAGGCATTTTCTTTTTGCTATGTCAAAATATATAAGCCAACCAAGGAGTCCTGGATACTTGAGTCTTAACTTCAACACTATATTGCCATCTTGCTAGAAAGAAAAAAAAAATTACTGAAAAATTAGAACTTTTAGGTATTAATCTGCCTCACTGAAAGTTTATTTTCTTGGACTTTCCTTTTCACTCTGGCCAGCTTGTATTTAAAATAGGATATCCTTCTCTTAAGTGTATCATTATATAAAAATAAAACCCTCCGTTTCTCATGCTAAAAAGTAATCAAAGACTTATTCAATTGTTATAGTGTCATAAAAAAAATGGACTTACTTTCGGGTAGAAAGATGCACAGAAGAATCTCATTAGCCTTTCGGCATAACCTTGAAATATGACCATGGCAAAAAGGATACAATACATGATGTAAATCCTCTTAAGATGACTCGTCTTAAGCGATGACGGCACGGGGAGACATTCTGTACAATTTACACTCACAATAATGCTAATTGGGCTGAATCAATCGGTAAATCTTACCAGCGTTAGATAATGTTTCATTTAGCTTTCTTTTAAAATTAAAATCTTCTACTACAGATCTAATCATTGATGCCACCATCCCGGTTCCTTTTACATTAACAATCATATCATGAATTCCTGCATGTCATAACATCAAGGTTTAATTGTTGATATTTCAACATAGTATGAACAAACAACAAACTTATACAGTGTAAAAATTTAAATTTTAACTTATTAGCAAAATTTTTAATCGAATATTTTTATTGAATCGATTTTTTTAAATGAAAGGTAAGGATTTGAATTATGTGTAAAGTATAATTTACTTTATCAGAGAAAAAGACTAACCTGATTGATAATATTCCATCTTTGAGTGTCGCCTGACTAAATCGAGCGTCTCATAAAACAACTGGTCAATGAGTATGATTGTCGTTGCTGTTAGCATCTCAATAAATATTTTTATACAATTCCCCATCTTAAAAATAATAGATGTAGAATTTTTAAAAATATGTATGTTTCACAAAATTACAGTCTGTTTTAGCTCTTTTCTGGTTAATTTACACTGCGCTGGATCGACGAAAAATGTTTTTTCTATCTTCTTCAATGGTAGTAATGTGTGCTTGCCATGTTTATGCCTCCTTGCGTCGATTTTCTTAAAATATTTTGTTATATAAAAATTTGAGAACTTGATATCTGTCAGATAGTTCGTGTGGTAGCTGTTAGCACTATAATAAACCCGCAGTTTAGTTTTAAATCATTTTGTATTGTTACGATCAATACCTGAGTATTATTTTAATAAATGCAAGTGCCATTAGTCGTTTGATGAATAACAAAACCAAATCGATGAAATCTTTTTTCCTCTCAAATTCCTTCATGATTGCTTGTGCTGTGTCATCTGCTGTTCTGAGATCTAACTTTATTTTAATATTTTACTATTGATTTGAATGTAGAGGTTTAATGAAGCATTTTAAATTACTGTGATGTTAGGCTTTCGAATTTTATATGTGATTTCAGCATGCTGAAAATCTTTGAACATCTCTTTTTTGGCTTTTATCAAGTATTCATAACCGTACCCCCAGCCTGATGATATTTCCGATTTAGGATCGCAATTCTTCTCATCGCCTACAACTGAAATCCAACTGTGGCTTAATTTACTGGTGAGCTAATTTCGCCCGAGCTTACTTGCCGCCGTATTACAAACAACGGTGAGTTTCATCGGCCAGCACAGCGCCCAGGAAGCAACCGATGAAACAGCTTCCCGGCATCTGTCATAAGATGTGTCAAATATTTTTCTACAATTTGCTTCAGCCGCTGTGTAGATGCCTGGAATATATTTTATAGTGTAAAATTGGATGTTATTTATACAAAAAAGAAGAAAGAAGAAAAAAGGTTAAAATTTTGATATAACTGATAAATTAATTCCTCATTGAAAATTTTAACATAGAGAAATACTGAATTTTAATTTTTTTAACAATGTATATTTGAACAGCAATTAACCAAGCATAAAGAATTCATTGAAAGTAAATTATTTCTGCGCTTAGCTTGAATGCCGTTGTATTCTCTACAGTCTAAAGACTATAATATTAAACAAATGATTAATGTTTATACTTTCACATCTGTATTCAAGTTTTCTGTAATATTCCTCTTCTATTTTCTCATGGCTTACAATTCCATCTTCATTTTTTCTGGTTTTTCTTAATGAATACTTGTTATCTATGCTAACCGATCTTCTTTGATTTTTCTAAAATTAACTTTTCATGAGTTTTATAAATCTACAAACGTTCTAAGCATGTTATTATATTAAGGATAAAGTATAAAAACAATCCAAAAGTTTTTTCTTTTCCAAGGGAAAAAGTTTGTCAAATTAAAATTTAATTGAGTGGTGACAATTTTTTGTTTGGCTTGATATTGTAGCACAGACCTCTTCTCTTGTGCCCTGGGATATCTTTTAAAAAAAGGTATGTTAGTATTACGCAGGAATTAACTCCAGTTTAAGTGGTGGCACCCTTGGGTTACAATAAGATTTTTATTGTTTAGCATACAGTTTTGGAGGGGAGTAATGTTAGTTAGGAAAGTCTTAGCGGTGGATCGCTGGAGCAGCCATGGCCTATGGTTAGAATCCGGGCCCATGCTGACGAGGCTGATTATGCGATTTGAGGTAGCAAGAATTCTAGGTCCTAGCTAACATGGGTAAGTACAGTAACTCATATGGCAACACCTCATCCTATGAGCCTTGGATGGAGCGGTTATTTATACAGGGTGCTGGTGTAGACCCTGGGCATTAGTTGGCTAAGCTTAAGGTTCAGTGTGACAACATAAACTTTACACAATTTATATATATGTGTGTGTGTGTGTGTGTATATATAAACATTAATATATATATAAAACATGTATTATTAGGCATTTCATTGGGAAGCGAGTAGCATGAAGAAATGTATGTTTGTGTATATCTCTTATTTTGTTAGTTA